>NC_137101.1:22945161-23132661 GCF_949357685.1 Gobio gobio | reverse complement strand
TTTTGGGAAAAGGCTTTTTGATAAAGAAAATGCTTTCATTTGAAAATATTTTTCATATTTAAAACTGCACCTCATGCAGGCAGGGCTTATATGATCCGAGAAATGACACTGCACTAGTGATACAAGACACACAGGTCTGTTACGTCCCGGTCTATATTTCGCAGTAGATTTATTTAGATTGATAATAACGGGTAATATTTGGCTGGCTGCGGTAGTCGATGTTACCAGTGTTCAGGCGGTTACATCACTTGTCCACCGCGGCACCATGATTTATATTAAGAATAATAGGCTAATGAACCCACCATTCAAGCAACCTGCCCCTGAATTGGCAAACCGAAAGTAAAATGCCACTGTCATTCATTCACGACCGCACAGTGCACAAGCACTATAATGTGACATGAGGGAACATGTTCTCACAGTCATATCCCTAACAGGTAAAAAGGCTAATACATTTTCCTATTCTATTATTCTATCTTTATTCCATTAGTCTATTATTCTATTTTCCACAATGTCAAACGAACGCAGCTTAACCCAAAATGCAAGCTCAGGCATGCACTTTTTCCATATAAGCTCATGCAATTGTGCGCTCTAGCCAGATAATATATATTCTAGTTGTAGGGAACACTTAGGCTGAGAAGCAAATATATGCATCAAGTGTAACAAGGTTGGGTTCATATTCAACTGTCCATCCTATTAAAAATGGCTATACTATAAGATAATTGTAAAAACAAAAAAGTATTGCATGTCGGCAGATTTTATAGTGTAAACATATGCAAGCACAAATGAGAACCGCTTTGAGGGGGATGCCAGGTGTGCGCGAAAAACAAAGAAACGAATATTCGAATCCCAAAATTGAAAATTGAATATCAACTCCAACCCACGAATATTCTAATATTCTGGTCCAGGCCTAGCGTTTTTTTGTTTTGTTTTGTGTTCGCGATCTTCTAACATTACATTCTGACGCACTGTATTTCTTGGCACATTAGTTTTACGTGTATTTGGCGCCACCTATTGTTGCGGGTGTATTATTGACATGTAAAATCTAGACCCTGAATATTAGACAAACCGTTTTTTCAGATGTATTTAAAAAAACAAAAAAACATTGTCTTATACCAAATATAATGCTGTATGAACCATTTATGTTAAAAATGGTCTGAAAAGTATACAGAACTTGAGAATCCGAGAATTTGAATCTGGATGTGGAGCACTGTTATCGGTCGCCCCAATCTCTCTCAACAGGTGTGTATGTGTGTGGATTGTGTCTATTCCATATTAAGCTGTCTCTGGACCGCTGGCTATGATTAGCACATGCATACCATGTACGTTTAATTGGAGCTTCAATTACACTCCACACTCTGTCCTGTATTTTCCATCTTTCATGTGTTTTTCAGCTCTTTTTATCTGTCAAAATAAAAAGTACAACACTGATCAAAGTACAATAATATAGTGTGCTATGCTGCGATGATATTTCCAGGTTAAGACTATTGTTAGATGTTTTTTTTTCTGTTGGCATTCAACCCTGTGCCATTTGACCCCAAACCATTTTGACAGGTCATTAGCAATGGTGAGTTGCATGTTTAAGGTACTCATATATATTTGGTCAGTTCTTGCTTGACACCAAATCCATTTTAGAGTTTTAATTTGTTTCTCACCATCAAAATAGTCAAGGAAGGACATTGCGTCTGGTTAGGACACAGTGTTAAAGTCAGTGAAAATACAGACTTTTCAAATACTTTGTTAGCTGTCATTGGACATTGAAGTTTTAGAGGATAAAATAATTTGACGTCTAAAACATTGCACCCAAGTGTCTAAATTCTTTTTATGGGCTCAAAATAATGTTGTGCTTCAATGCTGTACTTGAGGGTAATTTGATTTCTATTTAAATTTTTTTCAACCTGTCAAACCGCTCTCTGTCATTGCACTTACTCAAACACCTTCACTCTGTCTCCTTTTGACTTGCCGCCTGTTTAAAGTCCTCCTCCTAACCCTGCTGAGAGAGGCGGCTGTTTTTTAGTAAAGAAGACACTAGAGAGTTTATTGTCACCGATGCACAGGAAATCCCCCGGCCTGTCACCTGCCCCGCGTTGATAATCTTATCGCTAAAACCACACCGTAATGTAAAGGCATCAATAAAAACCTGCTAATCATTTATCGCCTGCCTGGAAGGGCCGTTTTTTTTTCCGTAAGAGCTCTTGTTCTCATTTGACTCATGCAGACACACGCATACAAACACACACACACACACACACACACACACACACACACTCCAAAGGGTCCGCCCCTCAGTTCACACACTTTCATTTTGACAGTTAGCTGCAAGCGGCAACTGAATCAGGAAGTGCGAGCGTGAGGTAGGGACAGACAGCACGAGGTGAATGTGAGGGGAAGGCCAGCAGGTACAGTTTCTCTCTGCTTGCAGTGAGACATGATTGGGAGGAAAGTGAGGATACAACAAAAACAGGAAAGAGAAGCAAATACGGACCGATTTCTGCATGCTGTCACGCTTTTGCTTTTTACTCCGCAGACGCCTTGATTTGTGGTAAGTTTTGGCAGCATTTTGTTGAAGATCTTCCTGTTTTTTAAGGACTATGGTACCTTTTAAAGTATATATGTGCTTGTTTTATGCCATCTCACATTGATAGCAGCACATGCTTACTTTATGTTCAGAAGAGTAGTGATATGCAAATTCCCCCGTAACCGTTGTTTATGTGACTGCACTGGTGTCAGGTTAAGCGTATAATCTGTTTCTATACTGGTATTAAAGTGGCTAAGTGACCTTGACGGTTTTTGTGTGAGAATATCGCCGTTATGTTTATATATGTGATTTATAAATCTCTGTAAGGGTCCATCTTTCTGTATGTGTCCTTTTTTGCACTTTCTGCCAATAAAACTTGGCATTAAAGGCCCCTTTGCAGCCAATTTCATACGCCAAACACTCCTGCCATTTCTGGTTTTACTCTAAATCTTCTTCCATTCCTTCCATTCACTTTTAAAAACATGTGGAAGCAAGGGCCCTTTCATTGGGCATGTTGTGTGGAACAGGAAGGGTTTGGGTTTGTGACAGACTTTATTGTGAGATTACAGAGACGTGTGATCCTGTTATTTCACTTTCTACAAGCTGCGTCCCGCCAGTTGAGGGCATGACAGGACACACACACACACACGTGTGTACAGATAGCAGGTCACTACTGAGGTCTATCATGTTCTGTATCATGCTAAAATATGCCTTGACTGGTGCAAAAAAAAAAAAAAAAAAAACATTTGTAGGTGAATGAACTTCTCCTTGCTAACCAGCAAGCTTTGTAAATCTTCGTTCTTCCATTCCCCTTTGTTCCGCTGCTGTCAAACCTGTTTTTCTTTTTGTATACTTTAAAAACACACGCCTTGTTTCCTCATTCCGGCCTTTCTCTTTTTCTCCCTGTGTGTATGTGTATATGGAGTAGACCAGAATCTGTGGAGGCGAGCTCTGTGGTAGTTGAGAAGTCCAGCTACCCTCACCAGATTTACAGCAGCGGGTCCCACCACTCCCACGGCTACATCGGTCTGCCTTATGCTGTAAGTATCAACCCCCAGCAAACACGCCACACACCTTGCTGCACCCTTAGAGCCTTGACCTGCTTATCTACATTCTAGTTATTTGATCATGCTTTTGCTCAACGACTTTCTAATGGCTCCCGCGCTCTTCGACAGGACCATAATTATGGGGCGCGACCCCCACCCACCCCACCGGCGTCCCCGCCTCCCTCGGTGCTGATCCGACCAGGTGAGGGTTTGTTTGTGTCCGGGGGCCGGCCAGGCGAGAACTTGTTCGTGCCCGGCGGGCAGGACGAGGCGTCGCGTGGCACCACGCTCAGCACCTCGGAAGACGGCAGCTACGGTGCTGACATCACACGCTGCATCTGCGGCTTCACCCATGACGACGGCTACATGATCTGCTGCGACAAGTGCAGGTGGGACTGCACATGTTGATTACATGTGTAATTATGACATTCATGGCTGTTACAAAACCTGAGTTGCATATCTAACTTGAAGCTGTGGAAATCACTAGGTCATCATGAGACGAGGTCTGTTGTAAAGAGTTGTGTACAGTACAACTGTTGGGTCCTGAACAGTTAAGAGGGGCAAAAGTGTCCCAGATATTTTAAATGTAGGATAGATGTAATTTTAGTATGTAGATGTAGTTTTTTGACATAATATTTGTTATTTCAAAAAATAATTCCTGGTGGTAAAGAGCTGAATATGTCAGAAATGGAATAGAAAGAGGACATACAGGCCCCATATGCATGTGAAAAATCAATTTGATTTGTTTTCCTGCTTTGTAAATTCATATGTGCTATTAAAAGCAGAGCATGGCTCCAGATTAACATGCGAGAGCAGTAGCACCGATGCCACTAAGTTCTACAGATGGTGGCATCAGCACCTGATTTGGAAGCTGCTGGGGGAATTTAATCATAAAATTACTATTGTTCTGCATTGATAAGTGCAGTTATAATATAAAATGTTTGTTTATTGGAAATTTGACAGTAAAGCACTGAACTTAAATTGAGAAGCATTAACTACAGTAATGTAGAAAACCCTCATTTTGTAAATGTAAATATTCTACTCTTATTCAATTTACCATTGTTCTTCTAAAGTATCATACTGAACTGAATGACAGCTTCGGTGATTATAAAAGGAGCTCTCTTTACTTGCTTTCTGTGTAATTCAGTCACAATTAGAAGAGATGTTTTTCATGAGACTTTTCCATATATTAGGGAGTGGAAATTGCTAATAAGTTGGTGTTAGTGATTTTTGGGTTTTCAAACTGGGGTCCAGGGACCCCCAGGGATCCTCCAGAAGGTTCTAAAGGGTCCTCAGAAAATTTCAGAGAATATAAAGACAAAGCAAAAATGGATAAAGTCTAACGAACATTCTAACGGTTTAATTTCTAAATGTTTCTCTCCTTTCTTGCCATATACATACTTTCCAGGATTGTATATGTTTGTTTTGTATCTTTTATAGTGATTTTTTTCTCTCACTTTAGTCCCATTTATCTTGATCTCTCGGGTTGTAAGGCAGTATTCTTAACGCAGTATGTATGCTGCTTGCATACATTTATTGTGAAAGTTGCTTATACAAATTATTTTTAATTGAACATGTTCTTCAGTTTTATACATCCAACATTAAGTATAGCAAATTTAAGTTTGGAAACAATATATTGTATTTATAATGTCACACTTACTGTTTATCTAACAGTTTAAGTGTTTTTTCATACATAAAAATGTGTAGATAGATTTTAGGAAGGGCCCCATATGCCCTCATTAAGGTGCATCATATTTGGGGGTCCTTGGC
This sequence comes from Gobio gobio, assembly GCF_949357685.1. NCBI lineage: Eukaryota > Metazoa > Chordata > Actinopteri > Cypriniformes > Gobionidae > Gobio > Gobio gobio. The sequence goes on along the minus strand of NC_137101.1, from coordinate 23,127,330 downwards.
ATCTTAAAGTTTTAAAAACCCCTGGTCCATGGCACAATGTTTTTCCTGGTTTCCACGGCAGCGCTGTTTGATCTGATATCTGTGGTTTACGACAGAATTCTGCACCGAATGTGGATGCTTCTCACTAGATGTTATTAATACTGCAGCAAATTCAAACGCTTTCTCACTGGATCTCCCAGAGCTGTGTAGTAAGTGTTGCGGGATCGAGATCGGCCCGCAAGTAAACCTGTTCTGAACTCGCGCTGTCTATTATTGGTCAGTGCTGATAAACGGTCACAGTGTCACAGAAAGGGACAGAGGGACCAGAAATGTTAAATGTAGGGTAGATGCAAATTACATTATTGTAAATAAGTATTTATAAAAATAGGAAGGTTTTGAATGTAGTATTTGGTATTTAAAAACAAAATTATATATATTTCCTGGGTAGTAGATGCCATTTTTTTGTCAAAAATAGTTTAAAAGGGCAAAAATGCCACTAGGGCACAGATATGTTAATTTCCTTCTAGTTGATAGAAAGTTATATAATGTTATGTTATGTTAGACATATTGACCAGTCCCTATTTTAAAAGCATTTCAGCTAACCGTCCATAGTGTTATTTTCTTGTTTTCTAGCTTGATGTTGGATTGGAGTAATATCTATAATGTAATGTCCCTTGTAGTAATACCCTTTACAAGGAAAGTCACTTGGCAGCCATATTTACAATGCCTCTGGGCAGCTTTTTTCGGGCATCCTTCTACTTGAATGGTTGTCTGGCTATCACCAGACCAAGCTCAATCTTTTAAGATTGAACATTAGTCTGGGGAGTCTGCTCTGTATTTTCTACTGCACAAGAGGTGTGATCAACGGGCATAGTTCAAATGACTCTGTACGCAATTGGATAGTTGCTTCATGATCGTCATCGTATTAAACCCACCAATAGCGCGCCAGGTGGATAAGCCAGTTTGTGATTTGTCCCCGCAGATTTGTAACGGAAGCAGGATAGAAAAATGTACAGGTTTCCAGCCTGAGCTGCAGGGCGAAGTCAAAAATCAAATCAGCAACAAAATCTGACACAAACTCTCTCATAAATGTTGTTTCTTATGCTCAAATAATTCTAATGGTTTTTAAATAGCATAAAAAAGCTTCTTTTTCAGGCTAAACCAGCCAATACGTATGTACGGTCCTAAAGCACGTTGACTGTTTCTATAACAACCGGAGCTTCTAACGGCAGATGCAGTGACGCAATGACTTTCTCCCATTCATAAGTAATATGAGTGCAGTCTTTCTATATAGAAAATGTTTGTTTTGTTTAGTATTTAATGTAATTGGTGTAATTCACACAGCTGTGTGCTTTATACAAGGTTTGAAAAAAGACCATACTAAAGGTTTAAAATGCTCATGAAAATCTATTTTGGTTTTGTAGCTTTATTCTTTAAGCAACGATTATGCTTTCCGCCCTCTGAACAGTGACATTAATGTTTGCTGAGATCAGATCACATTCTTTGTTTGAGATTAGGGCTGTCAACAAGACACGTAACCATGCTGAGAATTCTGAGTGTAGATGAAAACTTATTGTTGATGCAAGTTCAGGCAGTTAATTGAATGTTTGAATTGTAAGCTCTGTCAGTCACTTTATTCACAGTCACCGGTATCTCTTTTTTGCTTTGTGTATTAGTGTGTGGCAGCACATAGACTGCATGGGGATCGACCGGCAGCACATTCCCGAGACCTACCTGTGTGAGCGCTGTCAGCCACGCACCCTGGACCGAGAGCACGCCATCCTACTACAAACCAGGAAGAGAGAGAACATGTCTGGTGAGTTTTTTTTCCATGCATGCACAAAAACAAACACACCTTATAGACATGTTCAACCTCTCCCACAGAAACAATGCCAATACTGCTTTTTCCCACAGTTCAGCTGCAGATAAGCATCTTTAGATTCTGAAGACTTGCACTGTATACATGATCACATGAGCTTTTGTGTAGCATGAAATATAAACCTGACCCTCCTAAAATCTTTACAGGCAATTCTATGGTGTCAGTAAATGCTAGAGATTTCTTCAGATTGAAAATATCTAAGCTTTCCAACTCTAATGCCACCTGCTGGAGATGGTTGGGCATTACAACTGCAGTTTGACTCAATGTCAAACTGCTTTTCGAGGACAATAAGTGTCTGGTCAAACTAGGGCTGGCCTGTAAACCGGTTCATCCGTGAACAATATGTATTTTTCAAACTCAATTGTTAGTTTTATAAATTACCACCATTTTTTTAAAAGTAAATTTGTATTTGTCCTTACAATGTTTTTATATTAAGCCACAATAAAGGTCCAATAGAAAAAAATGTGATGTACTGTGAAATCACGTTTTTTGGTCATACCGCCCAGCACTAGGTCAAACAGGCATTATTTTATACTTAAGTTTGAGGGTTAGGCTAATTGTCAATGGTACTATGATGGTTTAGGGATTGGATTCGGTATACAAGCTCATGCACTGCGTGTTATTTTTGCAGACGGGGACACCAGTGCTACAGAAAGTGGGGATGAGGTTCCACTAGAGCTGTACACAGCGTTTCAGCACACCCCCACCAGCATAACGCTCACAACAGCACGTCTCGGCAACAAACAGGCTGAAAAGAAACGAAAGAAGAGCGGAGATAAGGAGCCCCCGGCCACAGCCAAGGCCAAGAAGGTCTGAATCACATAACCAACACTTTTAGCATAAACATGAAAAACTGATTTTTTTTAATGTTCTTTAAAAATGTACATTCTGATTATCTTATTCCGTATATATCTATAGTGAGAAGCGTACTAACTATATATGTGCTGACTCTGTGATATACACTACAGTTCATAAGTTTGGGGTTGGTGAGAATTATTTTGAAAGAAGTTTCACCATCAGCATTTATTTGTTAAAAAATACGTAAAAACTTAATAAGTAAAAACAGTACTATTGTGAAATATTACACATTTTAATAATTTTTTTCTATTTTGATATATTTTAAAATGTAATTTATTTCTGTGATGGCAGAGTTTTCAGCATTCAGTGTCACATGATCCTCCTGAAATCATTCTAATATGATGATTTGCTGCTCAAGAAACATTTCTTGTTATTATCAATGTTGAAAACAGTAATATTTTTTTGTGGAAACTGATCTTTTTTTTCCCAGCTTTTTGTTTAATAGGAAGTTCAAATGAACAGCATTTTTTTTTTCGTAGCATAAATGTCTTTGCTGTCACTTTTGATCCTTTTATTGCATCCTTGTTGAATTTTATTTTCATAACATTTTATAAAAGAAACTCCAAACCCCAAACTGTTAAACAGTAGTCAATTTTAAAGCCCTGTCCTGTATCTGTCATGTCAATGGGTTACCACGCTTGCTTTAAAACATTCAAATCTGATATCGGTTTGATATTTTTGTCTTTCAGTCATTCCGTGAAGGCTCTAGAAAATCATCTAGAGTGAAGGTGGGTACTCAAGAGCTGTCAAAATATAACTCCCAAATAACTATTCAAATGTGTGTTACAGATGCTTAGGCTGCATGTTTACCATCTTGTGAATATGTGTGTCCTCAGGGCTCAGCTCCAGAGTGTGAGCCGACAGATACTCCCTCACTATGGGAGAATAAGATGAAGTCGTGGATGGAGCGCTATGAGGAAGCTAGCAGTAACCAGTACAGTGAAGAAGTGCAGATACTGCTTAGAGTCAAAGAAGCCAGAGATGGCAAAACGCTAGCCTACAATACACACACTGCAGCCTTCAAACCACCTGTAGAGGTATTATATACTCACTTTTATACTATATACTTTTTTTTTTTTGGTGCATTGTGTGTGAGAGACTTTGTATAACAAACTCGCGGACTATTTCCTCCCAGAGTCATGTACAGAAGAACAAGCGCATTCTGAAGGCTGTGCGGGACTTGACTGTCGATTCGCTCATAATCGAGTACAGGGGGAAGGTCATGCTGCGGCAACAGTTTGAGGCCAATGGCTATTTCTTTAAGAGGTATTGAAAGGCCACTTTGTGCCTCTGAACGTTTATTTTATATTCTGCTGTGTGTTTTTGTTTATAATGTTATTTGTTTGCAGGCCGTACCCTTTTGTATTGTTCTACTCTAAGTTTGACGGTTTGGAAATGTGCGTGGATGCACGGAGCTTCGGAAATGAGGCCCGATTCATCCGTCGCTCCTGCACCCCCAATGCTGAGGTGCGGCACGTGATCGAGGACGGCATGCTGCATTTATACATTTACTCTCTGAGGTCCATCTCCAAGGGGAGCGAGATCACCATTGGCTTTGATTATGACTATGGCAGCTGGTAAGCACACGCGCTAGGGCTGAGCATCACCCATTACCTCATGTAATGACACTTCTACCTGGAATACTTTGCTGATTTTCCGCCGTCGGCCCAAACTGCTCTCGTTGCAGAACATTCAGCCTGACGGTGGGAAAGCGGTTCTTGATTCTGATTGGTCCACTGCTGCAAGGAATCAAACATTATTTAAAATGTACTGTTCACACTTTTCTCACAACTTTTCCTCTCTGTTTCTTTTTTCCATGTGGTGTTTGGTAGTAAATATAAGGTGGACTGTGCGTGTGTGAAAGGCAATCCGGAATGCCCTGTGCTCAAGCATAACTTAGAACCCACAGAGAATCTGGGCTCTAGCACACGACGGCGTTGCCGCAAGGACAAAGAACCGCCTCGGGACGAGAGCGGACAGAATCAGAACCTCACGATGGACTGTGACGGGTCCAAGGGGAAAACACTCAATGACGCCAAACAGAGAAAACTCTCTCCTCTCCGGCTCTCCATATCTAACAATCAGGTACGGTAGACCAGCACAATGCTGTCAGTGAAATCAATCTCATACATATCCTCAAAAGTTGAAAAGAAAATCTCCATAGTCTTCAATGAAAGGTAGTGCAGGTGGTCCTAGGAGAAGAATTTGACATTCAATATACGTTTAAACTAATAATCAATTACTTAATAATTATTTTCTTAAGAATAGCATTAAATAATATTAATATTTTTATAGCAAAGAAAAATCTAGAGACAATCAAGCTTTTTTAAATATATTCGGCGTCCCTGGGTTGGCTGAGAGTCTGGGTGGGGGTCGAAAAACCCTTTATGTTTGCATGTAAATATAATCCGTGTGTATTAATCTGTGCATGATTCTTTCTTTGGATATTCTCAGACATTCTAATGGTCTGTTTACTCATCCACATCTCCTTTCTGGCCTTAACTACAGTGTCTGATCACCAGAAAACACATTTCCTCATTGTTTTGCTCTTATTTACCTGTACTTCAGTGGTGGCGGATGGCAGAATATTAAATCTTGCTTTTTTTGCCACGCTGTGAAAGCGTGAAAGAATCCACACTTGTAACTCCCTGCCATTCTGGTGCTCGTAATAACGTAACTATCAGGACATCCTGGACGACTTGTCGGCAAAGCTGGCACAGTTAAAACAGGAAATCCGCTCTGATCTGTATAGTAGATGCACAGATTCCCTTAAATACAATCTGGACTGCCTGACCCAAGATCTCGGCCACACTTTGGGCCCGAATCGACCCTTCCCACACTTTCTCTCCCTCTCTAATGCTCCTCCTGGTCTGTAGCCAGGCGATGATAAAGGCCCCTCTCCCCCTCTTGCAGGATCCTGAGTTAATAGAGGATCTAGAAGAGAAAACCTCCATTAGCAATGAAGTAGAGATGGAGTCAGAGGAGCAGATTGCAGAAAAGAGGAGGAAGATGGTAAGTGCGTCCAGGGGAAAACGACCGCTATGGCAAACACGGTCACCATGGAAACGCTACTTCCCCCACCCCTTGTCTTTTCCCCCTCCTCGTTCTGCCTCCCGGTGTGTGTGGTGATTTGGGCAGCTCCCAGAATGCTCCACCATTCCTTTCTTCCCTCCACCACCCCCTCTAAACCTCCTGCTAATATTGCTGCTGCCGCCACCGCTTCTCTGTTCCTGTCGCTGTGTAGTTTAACCTCCTGGAGGGTAACACGAGGGCACTCATCCTTGTTGCTTTCTTTCTTTTCCATACTTCATCTTTTATGAAACCTCTTTGGTTTTCACGATGGAACGTTAAGAACTAGACCGTTTATTTCTTCTGCAACCCTTTCTCTCCTCTGACTAAATGTCAAGACCATGTTGGCAGTGAGAGATCACGCTTAAATGGGAAATGGGAGAGTATGAACTTCTGAAATTATGTTTGCACAGGGCATGTCATTAGGAGTTGAATTTACATGTTAACATAGAACCCAATTTTGTGGTATTCCCCTATATATTTGGACTTCAGTCAAAACTTTTATTAAACACTTTCCATTCTCAAGCACATTTACTACCATTTATGTGCAATCAAGCATTTATTCAAACCGCTTCCTATCAAAATTCAACAATCCTGAACAAAAAAACTATACATTCAAAATATGTAAGGGTGTAAAGTACAATTGAAAAGGGAACTGTAAAGTTGCAACGGGGAATCGTTTTACTTAATGAAACTTAATTTTAACCTTAGTAATGTACGGACCAACGTGCATGGAGCTGTCTGGTTGTGTAATAGCTTTGGCTGTTAGTTACATAGTAGTTTGTGATCAACAGTAGAGAGTGTAGTAACTCTCTTACTTAACATGTACATGTTTTATGTGAATGTTTTGGTGTGGCCATTACTGTGTGTGGTGATTTGTTGTTTGCTTGCCATGAATGGTTAGAGGGAGAGGGGAAAATGTGTGAAAACGTTGGCAGCAACTGCTGGAATGTTTAGGAAAATAAAACCGACAGCCAATCCTGAAATTCCATTAACATAAAAATGCAGAAAATAGCTAACGGCTATAAACAACATTGTGTTATCTGGATAAATTAATAGTGAGGTATCAGACTGGTGCGTTATTTGTGGAAATTACCTAAGCTTTATCCTTATTTTCTCTGCGGCAAAAGGACAAATGGGCAATTCAAGGGCAATTCTGATTTCCTATTAATCTTATTTGAGTTATCTACTACTTCTATTCCACCATAATGGTACTAGTGTTTGGTCTGGGGTTTTGAGAACCTCTACAATAACTGGCCCCCATTTCACTGACTTTAGTCAAACGATTAAATAAATACTCATTATTTGCTCACAAAAAAGCTTTTTATTTACCCGTTGTATGTGCAATTTTGCATTCTTTAAATCAAAATTAATTTAATTCAGTGCATTTATGTAACTCTTTGAGAGTGCAATTGTGTTATTTAAAATGAAAAATCCTTATATAATTATCACAATTGATTTGGAAAAGTCTGTAAATAAATATCTGTAAATAAAATAATTTTATTTCAGAGTTGACTTGAGTAGCTCAACAGAATGTATATTGCAGCGGTTTATTAGTGAGGAAATGATCTTGCTCGCCGTTTCCGTCGTTAGTGATTTTTTTGTTTAAAGACTGTAGCATTGTCAATTCTTCCAGCTCACAACGGGCAACCTTTCGGTGGTTTGCCCATACTGAAGCTCTAAACCCCAACCACACTACCCAAGAACTAGGCTGATACGTATGAGTGTGTGCATGGGGGTGTGAGCGAGCTGGAGGCCTGTGTGTATTTAAACCCTGATGGCTGTCTCTTTCGGCACCATTCAGGGCAGCCCGGCAGAGGAGTCCCATCGTCACAGCGCAGGGGCTTCCTGCTGCAGAGCTCTGAGAAACAAGGAGGTAAACCTACCCCTTCATATCCTGAACAACCCCCAACCCAACCCACTCCCCTGCCTGTTACTTTACAGGAGAACCCACACACTAACCCCACTGTCCTGTGCTCACTGACCCCATGCTGAGACTGAAGTCCAGGCATGCAACCCTCAGTCACTCAACATGGCCCACCTCAAGACACCCTTGTGTGGTATTTGTTGCAGTTCTTTTTGGTAGGACATGAGAGGGTACAGAAACTGTCTCACACACATACATGCCACCTCTCACACCTTGGGGGTGTCTTATGTTTCCTCTTGACTAGAAGAGAAGTGTCCCATTTCTCTCTTTTCCCGCCTTTGCTGCTGGCTATGGCCTGCTGATTGCACTAAGTGGCTAGCTGGGTTCCCAACTGTCAACCAGAAAATAGACTCAGCCTTTCTCTGTTGTCGTCTTTCCTTCTTTCTTTCTGTCAATCATGTAGACACGTGAAGAGAGGAAGATGGAGGCTATTCTGCAGGCGTTTGCTCGTATGGAGAAGAGGGAAAAACGGAGGGAGCAAGCGTTAGAGAGGATCGGCACGAAAGGGGAAATTGGTGGACGCAGCGATATTAAGGAAGAGCCCCCTGCTACACCTGAGGCTGAATCTCCTGCAATGTTACAGGTGGTACGTAACCTTCAATGATGTACACGCAAGCATTGCTAAATCTGTGGTGTGTTTTCTTGGACAACTGAATATGACATTAAATCACAGACGAACAGGTCATATCTGGTCGTATCTGACCTGAAATAAATTTTGAACTATTAATGTTATATCCATTTATTTGGCCTAAAATAAAGTAAAAACAGTAATATTGTGAAATATTAGTACAATTTAAAATAACTGTTTTCTATTTTAAAATGTTAATAATTTGTAACTGTGATTAGGTTGTATCACAGTTTCCACAAAAAAAATATTTAGTATATTTTTTTCCAGGATTCTTTCATGATTCTTTTCATTCTTTCATAGAAATTTTAAAAGAATAGCATTTGTTTAATATAGAAATATTTTTTAACATTATAAATGTCTTTTTATTCTAATTTTGGATTAAGTTTAATTCATCATTGCTAAATAAAGTATTTTTCGTGTTTTTTTTTATACCTGAAACTGTTGAACAGTAGTGTATATAGGAAATTATCTTTTTTGTAATAATGTTTAGTCCTCCTAATTCTAAGTATTCTAATTATCGTTCATTGTTTTGACCTTTAGCCCATACTAGAGGTCGTAAAGGAGGAGCCTGGTCTGAAGCCAGCAAAGGTGAGCCGTAACAAACAGAGAAAAAGCTTCTCGCGGAACCGCACTCACATCGGACAGCAGAGGCGGCGAGCACGCACAGTGAGCACCTGCTCCGACTTGCCACCTAATTCCCCTGGTGAAGCTTTAGAGCCTTTAACAACAGAGACTCATGAAGGAGAGATGCCCGCGGCCCCTGAGGCTGAAGCTCCCCCATCACACGCCCCTGACACAAGCCCACCACACAGCGGCTCACCTGCCCCAGCATGCCGCAGTGGACAGAAGTACCCCAAAACTAAAAAGGTAGAATTCCTTGCCAGTAGCTTCCATAAAATGAAAATGTCACGGCTATTTTGCTGTGAGTTTTACAACTGAATATTCTCTTTCCCAACAGCACTTAATGAGCGAGTGGATGGGTGTTGACAAACAGGAGCGGGGAGCTTCACGGACCCCAGAACCTCCGCCTGAGAGGCCGTTGCGGATCAGTAGTGATCCTGAGGTCTTGGCCACACAGCTGAACTCTTTACCGGGCATGGCCTGCAGCTCACATGTCTACAGTACGCCCAAACACTACGTCCGCTTCTCCTCTCCTTTTCTGGCCAACCGCAGCCCCAGCACTCCCGGAGTGCCCACGGGACGGCGACGCTCGAGAGAATTGCCCGAAACACCACCTACCACTGGCTCCTGCAAGAAGGTAAAATTGTTGCATTATTCAGAGATGTCAGCAAGTTATCATATTGATATTGCTCATCATTGATTCTTACTTCCACCTGGTGGATAATAATAAAGGAATAATCCCATTTCAGCTCAGACACATTTTAATATTCACATTAAAGTGTTTATATTCAGGCCAGCAAGTTTCTGGTCTAACTCCATGTGTTTTGTGCAGCGTTGGCTGAAGCAAGCTTTAGAAGAGGAGGGTTCCACCAGTCCAGGTGGAGGGCGCCCTTCTCTGCTGATGCCTAGCGAGGGCCCTCTCAGCCCCTCTATAAACGGCGAGTCCTACAGCCCTCTACCCCTCAACGGCAGTTGCTCACTACCAGGTGGGTCAGCAGTCCTTGTCCAGCTGCTGATTAATTTTCCTAAAGCTTGTCTAAAGTCGTTTTCAATCTTACTCTGTCCATGTGCTTGCAGAGTTGCCTACCCCGTTGAAGAAAAGGCGCTTATGTTCACTCGATCCCTGTATGTCGGAGACTTCCACCCCATACGGGTCTCCTTGTGCCACCCCAACCCGAACAGAGTCAACGGAAGCACCAAGCACACCCCTGCTGCTAGCCACGCCTCCTCGACTACGACCAGAGGAACCCAGTACTGAGCCCTCAACACCCTTGCAGATTCCCAACCACCCTCTGCCACAAGAGGTAAGACCACATCTGTAAAGTTGACTTTCAGTGGCCAGTTGTTGTACATATGCCTGAAATTTCAATAACAATACAATCTTCATTTATAGAAATGTATAGAATGAAAATAATTTTGTATAATTGAAGTTGAACTTTAAAATGTGTAATTATTAGAAATTGCTGTTTGTGAGTGTAATCTCTGTAAAATGATTCTTAAGCATTTAAAACCTAACTTAGTCAGAGCCGTAGCCTTGTGGACAGTGCTCTGGCATATAGCACAGTAACGCTTTGAGCAACCCAAGTTCAAGTCCCAGCTCGAGGTCCTTTTCTGATCCTGTTCCCCTCTCTCCTCCCATTGCTTCCTGTCTCTTCTACACTGTTCTATCCACAAAAAAAAGAAGAAGCAAAAAGCCAAACATTTAACTTAATATAAACCTAATCTAGTAATCGTGAGTGAGAAGTAGTGGAAATGTTTTGCCCAATATTTAATCAAAAATGATCACCAAAATATTCAAAACGGAAACCTTATGGATTATGCAATGACAAAGTTGTTTATTGTAGTTTATTGAACTGACACAAGAGGGCGCTAACACTTTTGCTATTGGCCAAGTGGGCACCATTATTACTAGTGCCGATGGTCATAAAATGATTGGCCACTTCTGGCCAATTGATTTGAGGCATTATTTTGGTGAAAGGCAACAAAATGATCAAGAAATCTCTAAATCTTCAGAGCGAATCGTCTATGGACAGCTCTCCAGATGGTAGCCGGAGGCCCAGTACACAAGATGTAAGTTCACTACTTAAATATCCTATACCTGCTACAGAGGTGTTTTGTTGCATTTTTCATCACCACATCTAACACATCTTGTCTTTTGTCAGGTTGAGCGACCTCCTTCGCTGTTGGCATCTCCTAGCGTGAGAAATGCGGGCTCTGATCCGGCTCCACAGGAGTCTACAAAATCAATGGGGTCACTGAGTCCTCAGCCCTCCAATGCTGAGCCACAGGATGCTGTAGTAGATGAAGGCATGGAGGTGGATGGCGGTGGTTCAGAAGCTGCCTCTGCACCTGAGACGCCAGTCTCCTCTTACCCTCCTTGGATGAAGAGTCCAGACCGAGGCGGCCTCTCGTTTTCTCCAGTGAACTCTAATCTGAGAGACCTCACCCCTTCTCACACCTTGGAGATGGGGGCGTACAGGCCAGATTCAACCTCCGCTGGCCCCTTCAGTGAAGCGGCACCCTTCTATCCCTGCAACGAGGAAGCAAGTGGCGTGGCCTTTACCCGCTCATTGAGTGGGGATGGCACAGGGGAGGGAGGTGCTGCAAAGAACCCACAGAAGAAAAAGGTCCGTGTTAAAGCGGTTGCCAAATGTGTAAATGTAAAAAACAAAAAAATCCGTTATCCGGTAATCTCATCTGGAGAAACAACTGTAAAATTAAAATGTATTTGTCAAAAATATCATGTTAGCCATTTATTCAAGTTATTAATTTACTGCATCTTCGTGTGCTGTTAGGTCTCTCTCCTGGAGTACAGGAAACGTCAGCGTGAGGCGCGGCGAAGCGGCTCCAAGGGAGAGTGTGGATCCCCTGTTTCCACAGCACCACCAGTTGACATTTTCCCTGTCGCTGTGGAAATGGCCTTTGAGCCACCTGCTCCCGCAGCAACACCAACCCCCAAGACCCCTCAGCCTAGCGAGGAGCCAGACGCCCAACCTCAGGGGGAGAGAGACGGAGAAGGCCAGTGGTACGTCACTAAAAAATTTCCGTTCCTTGAAAACAAGCTCTGTATATAAACTCCATTTCACTACAGATTTGTTTGGCTTAACTTTTTTTGCATATCTATGGAGGAATCGTTCAGAATTAATGATAAATTATCACATTTAATTTGCAGGACATCTTCCACATCAGTCGAGCAGGCCAGAGAGCGAGGCTACCACAGGGCCTTGTTGTTGAGTGACCATCGCAAGGATGTAGGTAAGAACAACCCTGGAAAAATGTTGGATTGTGTTTTCCTGGTTTGGATAACTCATGGTAATTAATCTCCTGGTGAAAACACGGACAAACAAGCTGGAGTTAGAGCGATCTCCATTTAAGATGTGTTGCTTACTTGAAAGTGTCGTTCAGCCAGTCTGTGTTTCTTCATAAGCCGCTTGGACTGTTTGCTGCGACTAAATCTGCGATCAAACCTCCTCAGTGTCTCCAAACACGGATCTCCACTATATTGTTTGTGTAGTAAATGCACTTACACAACCTTTGTGTGTCTTTTTTTCTCTTTGTTTTAATAATAAAACCTTAATGTAATTTGGAATTATTGGAATTACTATTAGGAATTTCACTGGTTTAATTTAAGAGAAGTTTCTTGTTTTAGCAGTTTTCATAATGTAGACCCAGAGTGTGTTAATTGATATGATAAATAGTCTATAAAAAATCAGTACGCTAGATGAGGTAAAATAAGCCATGAGAATGAGTCAACATTTTCTTGATTTATGCTTATAGGTGAAAGTGCAATAATTCTGATGAAATGTAAAAATTAATTTCCCAAACAACAATCGTAATTGTAATCAATTTAACCATTATGCAGCATGACGAAAATGTGACTACTAGGGTAAAATGCCCGGACATTTAGTTGTTACATTTAGTAACAAAAGCAGAGCAAGGTTGATTTAAAATGTGATAAAAAGTACATTAGGACTAAGACTAAATTTTAAAAATAGCTGATGAAACTAACACTACTGCAGATGAAGTTCCAACCCTTCTCTAACACACCTGCCTTTAATTTTCAAGTGACTGAACACTGGTTGTTTCTCAATTCCAAGAATGCAAAGAACGGACCGGTCTTGCCAGGCGACCTTGAAAGAACAAAGGTGGAAGGACGCGAGGACACAGAACGCATCCTTGTGAGAATTGAGATGGCCTGCGATCTTGTTTCTCAACTGACCGTCCTAGAATGTTATAAGTAGCAGCCAATGCACAATAAATACAACATAACATCACAAACAAATGTCATAACCTATTAAAACGTTTATTTTGTATTATTATAGACATTATTTTCATGTAATTATATACATCCCTTTATTTTACCGTATGCATTTATGAAAATGAGTAGCCTATGTTATATGCTTTGTCAATGTTAAGATTCTTTTTAATATGCTAAAAAAAATATTGCAGGCTTTCTTCAGGTTTTCGCTTTCTTAAAATTAAGCAAAACAAACGGACAAATGTTTACTTTTCACGAGCCGTCACGTATTTGCCATTGACCGCCTGCAGCGTCTTCTGGGATTTCTAACGGTTTGATTCTCTCAATTCGATACATCTTCAATATCAAGAACACATCCGGGTAATTTCATGCGTCCCCTGTACTTGCGTTCTTTAAGTATTGGAATTGAACTTCGCCGGTTGATGACGTAGTACGAGAACACAAGGGCGCAATATTGCTTAAGAACACATATTGAGAAACGGCTGCTGAGTTTAGTTGGTTCAGGTGTGTTTGATTGGGATTTGGATCTGCAGGATTGTAGCTTTTCAGGAAAAGGGTTGGAGACCCTCGGTGTGTCCAATAATAATTCCAGGAGTATCTAATCCTGCTTCTGGAAGACCACCTTCCTGCAGAGTTGAACTCCAACTCTAATAGAAACAGGTAAACAATGTCTTCAGAATTACTATAAACTTCCAGGCAGGTGTGCTGGAGCAGGTTGGAGCTAAACTCTGTAAGAACGTGTCCCTCCAGGAGCAAGATTTGACATCGCTTGGTTATCGCTTGGAAATGAATTGATCAAACGGTGTGGGAACTCTGGTAAGATCTTCTGTATTCTTTCTTTGAATTAAAATGCCTACTTTATGTTTTCAGACAGTGGGGAGTCAGAGGGTGGCGACTCCCAGGTGAAGGAATGTCCTTCTCCCAAGAGCTGCAAGAGCCCATCAACACATGCAGTAAGAGTTTGCTTCTCTCAATGCAATATTCGATCTTGGCAACATGAGATTTCTCAACCAGCAATTTTGTTAACATAAACCTTTTTTTTTTTTTTTTTTACAGCCTTGTTCTCCAGCACCCCAGACTGTGTCTCGCCCATCCAAGGAGGAAGATGGTGAAGCACAGCCACGTGGTCCTGCTCAGCCTCAGGCATTGTCCGTCCAGCAGTCCAGCACCAAGACGCCGAGCTCCAAACCAGCTGCTCTGACGCCCAGCAAGCTCCACTGCGGGCCCTCCAGCACCTCACAGAGTCACTACGCTGGACCTTCGCTCATGCACTCTCCCAAAGCGCAACCCCAAGGTTCACCTTACCGTGGTCAGCGAACGTTCCTGACAGCTCAGCCTCAGAACCAGCCTCAACCACAGGCTACATCTGGTCCGGGCAGTTTCCCTCAGTTTAACCCCCAAAATGCCCCACCTCCACCACCTCCTCCTCCCCCAGCACCGCCCACCTCTGCTCCCTACTTCCCGGCTCAGCCTACCGCTGCAGCTGCACCGTTTCCTACGTTCAAGCCTACTGTGGCCTCACCTTTTCCTCCCGGTTCCCAACCTCTCATGCAGCCCCATCATGCATTGCATTACCAAAGCAGTGCTGCCCCTCCCCCGCCGCCCCCTCCTCCTCCTCCCCACCCGCAGCCTGGCCCCACCTTGCTGCACGTCAATCTGCAACCTCCTTCGATGCAGCAGCATCAACTCCTCCTGACCTCCGCCCCACCTCCACCTCCTCCTCCACCTCCTCAGGGACAGAGTTCCCAGCAGCCTCCACCTAATAGTGGCACGCTCCTGTCAATCAAACAAGGACCACACCCGTCCCTTCCACCCCCTCCCCCTGCTCCATCCAGTAACGCACCACACCCTTTCCAGAACATTGGTGGCTTTCAGACCACTCTACTTCACCAGTCTGCACCAGCCAACCCCTCAGTAACCCCTTCCACCTATCAACAAACTGTATTACCCCCTCCGCCTCCACCGCCTCCTCAACAAACTCCTCCCACACAGACCCCGCCCAATTCGAGTGTCTCGCAGATCGCTGGCGGTAACAGAGGACCTACCCCTTCATCTGCCCCCTTCCACAGCACCGGCTACTTGGGCACAGGATGGCACTGACCACACCCACTCAACCCCGCCCCTAGACAAACTCTCTCAGAGAGGAAGGGGCAGAGCTGCATCGTGTAACATAGGCAACACAGCACCACTGTAAATATTTTCTATGTACCTTTTCACTAAGGATAATGAAAACCGTTGGGGGTGGGGAAAGGGTACATTTTAAAAAGAAAAACAAGTAAAAGTAGACTTTGTGTAAAAGATGATGGTTAATGAACCCTGGTGCTCATCACTTACCCAGAATCCCCCACACCTCTCTCCTTCTCATAACCTTGTACTGCCATCCTGTCTTTTCCAGACGTCTTTTTTTTTACTTTGAATGTTTTTATTGATTTTAATCGCCTTTTCTGGTCTCTTCCTGTTGGATCCTTCCTCTATCCTCCCAGGGCAATGCAATGCAATGGGACATTCCAGTTTCCTCCTTAGCTTTCCCTACTCTTCCTGTCTCTTACTGTTTTTTCACTCATCAGTTATTTGTTTTATCTAGTGGCTCATTATATAGCAAAAAGGTTTTGTATAGAGAAAAAATACAGAATTATTATTTTTTTTATTCCTCCATGTAACAAAAATATCTGTGCACCGCTGCAGAAATTCAGAGGAGACCTTTCCGATAGGCCGCTTTACTGCCCAGGAGACTGCACTTGTGTGAATGAGCGAGTCTGTGTGCATGAGTGTCTGTTTTTAAACGGAAGGGAGCGTGTATGCTTGCATGCCGCCCGCATCCGTGTGCATATTTGAACTGCACGCGAGAGGCGGGAGGCAAATAAGACACAGACAGATGCGTGCTGTTCTCTGTGGCAGCTTTAGAAAGAGAGGTCCTTCCTGTAGGGGTAAGCGGTTTATTTTTGAATATCAATGGTTATTTGTAGAAAGTGTAATTTAATGTATAGGTGGTTACTCCAGCTTTCTCCAGAAACAGTTGTAAATATTGGCTTCTTTTCTTTTCTATGCTTGTATAATTCGCTCCCATCCCCATTTTGGAATATGGTTGTAAATACAAGCGCTCTTGACAAAAACGCTGAATGTTTCTGTGACTGTAGCACTATTTTTATTTCTTCCTCTCTGGTTTATTTTTTTTTACTGTTTGTGTGTGTGTGTGAGTGTATGTGTGTGTGAAGGACAGAGGCTCACAGACACAGCACTGGTTGGCTATTTTCATGGTTCATTATAATAAATCACTGTAATGACAGTTTTATACCAACTATATCGTCTTGTGTTTTACTGGGGTGGGAAAGGGGGGGTGTTTCGGATGTTTGTATGTCCCTAATGGGAGTTTTTCTTTCACCATGAAGGTCTCGGGATGAAGATGCCGCAATGAAGGTTTGAAGATCAGTCTGCTGTTGCTGAGACTTTTCTAAAGGTTTCTATTTATTGAACACTATTGATGTTTGCCATTGTAAATCTAAACCTAAAGTTGCTTTTTTTTTGTCATTATCATCTGATAAATGCTTCAAATAAACTGTTTTTGCTTAGATCAAACAGAACAAAGGCAAAGAGGTAATATGACCAGTCAAGCAGAGTTAAGAAGCCCAATCGGAAGGAAGAAAGAAAGATTACATGACCAATCGGAACAAAGGCAGAGAGGTTAGATGACCGATCAACATCAAGCCAGAGGTTTATAACATTGTGCACAACATTGTCTTGTCCTTCTAAGGTTTGCTGTGGTGTGAAGATTGAGCAGCTGTCAGGTCAGTATTACCTAGTGTCAGTGCCCCATAACAAGTTAAAAAAAATAGACTGGGTGCTAAAGATTGTGATGAACTAAGATGAGCGACAGCTTTTTAGTGATTTATAAAAGGAGCACGCTCTTGTCACACTTTATATTTTAAGTTTCACATCAATCATCCGGTTGTGTTTTTAAGGTGGTAAACATTACATTGTTTAATCATGCTAAAATGATTCTTTCTTGGATTTATATTTCATTTTATTATAATATTTCCTGGACGGAAAATGTGTTTATATTTTTTTAATTCTTGATCAACACAAAAGCCTGTTCTTTTATGTTAGCCTGCTTTTAATATAGTATAGAGTTCTGTATATTATGATCAAATAAATATAATCTATATTTTGTATAAACTGTATATTGCAAGACTAACAAGGAAATGAGGATGTATAAATAAAGGCCCCAATATACTAACAGCTAAGTTCCTTTTTGTCCTTCGTTTAGGGGTAAACAGTTTGCTCCGGTATACAGTAAGCAAACATCCCTGTTGCCACCTATGTTGCTAAGAGAGCCATTTAGATGAATATGTAAATATGTGCTGCACGCTTTCTTCCTAATATCTAAATAAATGCACAACAAAAATGACAGCAGTGAGAAATGGCAGTTAATAAAACAACATATAGCGATGTGGATGTTTGCACAGGCTCTACAATTCGACACTGGTAAAGTCACGTCACGTTTATTTATTAAACTCACACCTACCTATTACATCATCTCCAAGAACCAATGGTAGCTCGATAGTGTTGTTCACCAGCCTGAGCTAACTTTTCTGGAAAGTTTGCTTTGGCAAACGGTTTCAAACCTTTTTTTTTTTTTGGCTTGATTTTGTTTGTAATGATGTCACACCAGTTCGTTCTTTGATTTTGCTTGAAGTATATCAGGGCCTTAAGAAATAAAAAGCACCCCTAGTGCAGGCCAGGGGTCAGGCACGTGCACAGAAAGACCCAACGTGGTGCTCAAGCACCAGCCTTTTTAGTCTCTGACTACTAGATAAGTGCTCTTTTTGCAAGACATTTTTTAATTTATATTTTAGTTATATAAATTTGGCACATGGCGTCAATTCTTAATTAAAGCTACACTGTGTAACTTTTTTAGTTTATTCTTAGCTAAAAACACTTAGTTCTTTCAAAAATATATGTGCTCATTAATGTATATTTACTTCTTTCAAGTAATAAAGTATTCTCGTAAGTTTATAATATGCCATTGAAAATACATATGGGTGAGGGGTTTGAATGCGGGTCGCCTTGTTGCCTCTCCATCTTGAAAGTACATTAGCCAAAGAGGGACATACCCGTAAATTCAAGCTTCGCCTTTCGCGTTTTAACACTCGATGGCACCGTGGTGAATGTGGACGGGGTCGAACTGGAAGCCATGTTAATCTTGGACTAAATCGGCCACCGTAGGAGTTAAAACGAAATCGGAATTGAGAGGAACAGAAACTAAAATTCTCTGGATGGTCATATACGTTTTAACCGCTAGATGGTTTGAAAATATCACACAATGTAGCTTTAAGCATGTGCCCGAAAACTGCGTTTGAAGGAAGGGTAGGCAATTTCAGAGAGGCTAGTAATAGCAAGCTAGCTTTGAAAGCTTAAGATCCATTCAGACCGTCTCCAAAGCCACACCTTCAAAACACATGAACACACAAAGCAAAGTCTGCAAAGTGCCATGAGACGAGAGACATTAAATTACCTCATGTCTCAAAGCACATAACATTACAATAATAATGAAGGTAAGCAACTTACAGAGCTGTAGTTGTACCACCTGACTGCTGCTTTCGGCATTGATATTGTAGCAGTAGAAAGTCACGGGTTGCCATCTCATAATTACGGTAGTTATGACGTGAACGCAGCATTAGCTCATTGTGTTGCTTCAGGAGGAAATGTAAAAGGTGGCTGGCTTCTATCTGTCCACAACTCTGCATAGTCTTACAGAACGCGCTGATGACGTGTGATGTCTGCGCAAGCAGGATGTGCGGAGGTATGGAAACACATGTAGGACATCCCATTATTGCATTCGGCCGATTGAATAGACATTTTTTCGGTCCTGAGACTTCCACAGAAGATGTTTTGCTATTATTAATTGATATCAGGATGCGACGAGTGAGAGTTTCAACCAGTATAAAAAAAGAATGTTTATGAAAAATATAGCCTACCTTTCCTTTAAGTTATATTTCTGTGAGACTGCATGAGCCCTTGTTTTTAGCCCTCTATCTCTCCCTCTTCTACGTTACTCGTCACAAGCCACCATGCAAATCGAGCAGAGAAGCATTCACGTCTCACTGATCTGCGTTCACTGGTGACAGCCAGGTAAGTCGTTTTTTTACCTTATGCTTCAACGTTGTTTGTCATTACTGTCAGATTAAACCACAATTAATATAACTACATAGAGCCAGCCTAACTTGGGCAATAGCCCTCCATTAAGCTTAACAGGCAAGCAAGTCTGGCATTGACGTAAAATAGCGTTGTGCAGGATCGGAAATGCCACCAAAATGAATAAAAATGCTGCAAAATTCGGATATGAATGGTCACTGTACAAGATTCATATGATATAGTAAAGCAATATCATACAAGGAAAAATGCAGTTTCCTCAAATATCGGCGTGATTGCAAATGTAATATTCATTTTAATACAAGTTCAATAAACAAGCATTTGACATTCATTCAAATTTTTAAGCACAGTAATGTCAATTTTGACTTTTTCTGCTCTATTTGATCAATGATAATAGTTCCAAACAAAGCAGAACAGTTCCATCTCCCTGTTTCGGTTTGAATGAATCGTGAATCATTGATTCTTTGACTCGCTTAAAGGGATAGTTCACCCAAAAATTAAAATTAGCCCATTATTTACTCACCCTTAAGTCATTCGAGGTGTATATGACATTCTTCTTTCAGACGAATAAAATCGAATAAAAAAAGTCCTGGCTAATCCAAGCTTTATAATAGCAGTAATAGTTGCTCTGTTTTTGAACTCCATAAAAAAATGCATCTGTCCGTCGAATAACGTGCTCCACATGGCTCTGGGGTGTTAATAAAGGCCTTCTGAAGCGAATCGATGCGTTTGTGTATGAAAAATATCCATATTTAAAACTTTATAAAGTACAGTTCCAGCCGACCGCCTTCCGTGGAAAAGTGTTGAAAGTGCCTTCTCGCAATGCATCTGACGAGCATACCTGGTAACGGAAGCCTTATGAACAGCAGAGGCACTTTTAACACTTTTTCCATAAATTGAATACTGAAGGCGATCGGCCGAAACTTTACTTTATAAAGTTTTAAATATGGATATTTTTCTTACACAAACGCATCGATTCGCTTCAGAAGGCCTTAATTAACCTCCCGGGGACTTGTGGAGCATGTTATTTGACGGACAGATGTATTTTTTATGGACTTCAAAAACAGAGCAACTATAACAGCTATTATAAAGCTTGGATTAGCCTGGACTTTTTTAATATAACTGATTATATTCATCTGAAAGAAGAATGTCATATACACCTAGGGTGACTCAAGGATGAGTAAATCATGGGCTATTTTTCATTTTTGGGTGAACTATCCCTTTAAGACTTGCCACCACTTCCTGGTAGTTTTAGTTTATAGAAATGTATCATGTATAGAAAAATAATTAAACGTTTCCAACATTTCATATAAGCCTACAAAGCGTCATTTAAATCTTGTATAATTACTCATGCAACTGTAATTGCAGTGTAAATACTAGTAATAGTTATAGCAATAATAAATAGTAATTTCTGTCAGTAATGCACAGCATTGATTTTTCTCGTTTACCAATTCCAGCATAATGCCAACAAAGGACATAGTTATTTATTTATTTATTTAAATATGTAAGTGATTTAAATATGTTCTACAGTATATACCTAACTAATTTTTATAGTAATTGTGGAAGGGGTGCCCTTTTTTTTCCTCAAGGCACTGCCAGGGGTGTCCAACCCTGCTCCTGAAGAGAGCCAAAAACACTCTTGCCTGGAAGTTTCCAGCAATCCTGAAGACCTTGATTGTCTGGTTCAGGTATCTTCAAGTACAATTGGAGCTGAAGTGGCCCTCCAGGAGTAGGATTGGACACCTCTGATCTAGTGCGACAAAAGTAAGATAAATGTGACTGCTTGTTCTTTACAACGATGCTCAGAATGAAATATCTTTCGCAACACTGTCTTGACTTTAGTCTGTAGAGGTAAAATCTTTATTCATTGATGTGGGTGAATTGTCTTTAATGAACTTTTATAACTAATACATTTGAATGGTGTATTTACATCATTTTCTACATACAACATCCGACAAGACAGACACCCAATAAATAAAGCGAAACATTTTTTTCCTTTCACTTTTCTTACCCTTCAGAACTTCATCCAGTATCATCCAAACTCTTCAGCTGTCCAAGAAGGGAGGGAGCGGTTCCTGTGGGGTGTTCGCGTTTTGAAACCACATCCTCCAGGTTTTCTCATGACATTTTCTTATTGATTGGCGTTCGTTTATCTTGGTGGGACAGAATGACTATACCAAGAGTACAAAACGGTACCAGCTGAGAACATCATAATTATGGCACACATAACTATACAGCACCAACACTGCCGAGAAGTAAATATCGAATTAGAGACATACAGAAATTCAACATATACACTCAATACATAATACTTAAAACACTCTCCTACTTCTGTATATACTTGGCTTGTGCACAATTACTAATGGCAGAGATGTCTGCCCCTAATTTTGACACTTATTTGTTTTGTTTTTTAATATATTAACAGTGAACTCTCACCTTCTGTTTACATACCCCTTTAAACAATGTTGGATAGCGCTGTGGTGAAACAATTGTACATTTGAAACCCGATAAATGATCACTTGCAGGTAAATTGGCTCTTGAGTAAAGTGGTCATGATTCAGTGTACCTTTTTTTTTTTTTTGTCCAGGGGTGATGGTGACAGAGAGAGATACTAACAGGCTGGGAATGTCTGTGTTGCAGCTTTGTGCTGGAGAGTATCCCACAATTCAAGCCTGTGAACGTTTTCTTCTATATTAGTATACTTAGAGAATTCAGTCAAATAGAACAGAGTTGTACAGTAATTATTAAATCCCAAAATATTAACAGTATTGTAATGCAGGCCTGAAGAAGAGGACACAACGTAAAATAAATAACTTTTTTAATTATTATTATTAATCCAAGTCAACGGTGCTTCTAAACGGTGCATTAGCTGCCCTATCATGTTAGTAGCACAGAACACGGTAAATCAAACTAGGGTAGGGATTTGTTGAGACGCAATTCCAGGGAGTGCAGTGAAAAGAAGGGATGTGGACAGAAAAGCAGTGAGTTCCCAACTCCATTCACCCTGTGTGCATCCTTTGCTTTAACGTTTTTTTTTCTTCTTTTCTTCAAACCGTTGCAGTCAGGCTTCCTGCCCTCAGGATGATGGGTAAAGCTGGATTGTGATTTCACATAATGATTTTTCTTAAACGAGACAGAAACACCTGAAAACAGATCAAAGGGATATTTTACTGTAAATCCACAGCAATATATTTGAGAAATTTCAAATTTACTCAGCGGCGTCATTCCAAACCTGACTTTCTTTCTTCTGTGGAACCATTTTTATCTATACAGTGAGATTAAATTGGGTCCAAAACAACATATGGATCCCATTGACTTTCAACAAAGGAATTAATATTGTGTCAAATCGTTTCATGGGGTCTTTTAAAGGGATAGTTCACCCAAACAGTGGACCCACTTTATATTAGATGGCCTTAACCCTTAATCGTCCCTTGGGGTCCAGCTGACCCCACTGGACTTTTCCTCCATTTTTTAAATGTGTTCCCTTCATCTCAGGGCCATGAGACTCTGTGACTTTTCCTAAATAATCTATCTAAACATGCACAAAAAATCTGGGCTTGATTTGGTTGTTCTAAAGGTGTGTAAAAAAAATTTACCGTTTAAGTCCCTCGGGGTCAGATTGACCCCACATTGAAAATGAATGGGAAAGTGTAAAAAATAAAAAAAAAATCACTTTTTTTGTCAATTTTTTTTTACTAAATCCAGTATAAATCTGAAAATTTCCACATTCATATCAAGGTCTGGTCCTAGAGCATAAACACAAAGTAGAACGAACTTTCTGTCTCATACACACACGCACACACACACACACACACACACACACAAACACACACGTGTGTGACTGCAACAGAGAGCATTTTTATAGAAACTGGCAAATAAAATCAACAAAACTGGCATAAATCTGAAAGATTTTCATTCATAAATAAAGTACTAATACTAGAGCACAAATGCAATATGGAACAAGCATGTTCACTCACACACACACACACACACAAACACAAACACAGGTGTCTGGAGCATTTTCTTGGATTTTGGCAATGAATGGGAAAATGTAAAAAATGCTTTTTTTTTTTCACTTTGTTTGTAAAAAAAATCAACTAAATCCAGTATAAATCTGAAAATGTCTACATTTATATCAAGATCTGGTCCTAGAGCATAAACACAAAGTGGAACGAACTTTCTGTCTCATACACACACGCACACACACACACAAACACACACGTGTGTGACTGCAACAGAGAGCATTTTTATAGAAACTGGCAAATAAAATCAACAAAACCGGCATAAATCTGAAAAAATTCCATACATAAATGAAGGACAAATACTAAAGCACAAATGCAACATGGAACAATCATGAGAAAGAGAGGGAAAAGGGCAAATAAAAGAAAGATGAAAGGCAGCTTAACTTTTGCATAACTTCCCTATGGACCTCTATTGGATAATGTGGTCATTGCACTCTCTTTCTCTTTAACTATAATTCCTAAAGTTTTTCCACAAACCTACAGATGGCGGTATTCTATCCCTAACACATAGAGCAATGTCCAAAAACTATTTATATTTATTTAAGATCATTATTCAAGTGATTTTTTCATTAAAAAATTATTTTTAATGAGCCAATTTATGACATAGTTACGTATTTGTGCAGTAAATAGGTAAAAAACTACCAAATACCCACAAAAACACAGCATAAATGAATAGTTGAGAAGTAAATAAAAAAAATGATATATAGTTTTCCATGTAAAAAAATTATATTTCCTTATGCAATCGCTCTGTAAAAGTTTGGGGTCTATCTGACCCCAAGGGACTCAAACGTAAACCCTACTTGAGGGGCGATTAAGGGTTAACTACTATGTACTAACATTTTAATTAATCATTTGATACATTGCAATTATTGTGTACATACATGTTTTTACATTGTACTTACTTATACAAAAAATACCTGCATGTAATTACATCTGTAATTAATTTCTGTAGTTACATTTGTAATTACACTGTTAACACTTCCCTTACACCATAACCCTAACCTTAAACTTACCCTTACCAACACACCTGTCCCTAACTCTACCCATATCCCACCTCAATATCAGCAAAGGTGTTTTGCAATACAATATGAACACAGTTAAGTACATTGTACTTATTTTTCGATGCAAGTACATAGTAGTTAAGGCCACCTAATATAAAGTGGGGCCCAAACAGTTTTAATTCAGTCATCTTTTACTCACCCTCAAGTTGTTCCAAACCTGTTCTTTCTTCTGCTGGACACAAATTTTTGAAGAATATGGGTAACCAAACACTTGACCCCATGGATCCCATTGACCTCCATAGTAGGAAAAAAATACTATAGAAGTCAGTGGGGCCCATCAACTCTTTGGTTACAGATATTCTTCAAAAGTGTTTAGCAGAAGAAAGAAATTCATACAGGTTTGGAACAACTTGAGGGTGAGTAAAAGATGACAAATTTAATTTTTTGGTGAACTATCCCTTTAAAGGGTTAGTTCACCCAAAAATTAAAATAATGTAATTTGTTCCTCACCCTCATGCCGTTCGACACCCATAAGACCTCCGTTCATCTTCGGAACACAAATGAAGATATTTTTGTTGAAATCCGAAGGCTCAGTGAGGCCTCCATAGAGACCACAGCAATTTACACTCTCAAGATCCATTAATGTACTAAAAACATTTAAATCAGTCCATGTGAGTACAATGGTTCAATATTAATATTATAAAGCGATGATCATATTTTTGGTGCGCCAAAAAAAACCGAAATAACGACTTAGAGAGTGATAACCGATTTCAAAACAATGCTTCATGACGCTTCGGAGCGTATCGAATCAGACAGTCGTATCATGATTCGGATGATTGTGTGTCAAACCACCAAACTGCTGAAATCACGTGACTTTGATGCTCCGAACCGCTGAATCGACTCACTGATTCGATACACTCCCAAGCTTCATGAAGCATTGGTTTGAAATCGATTATCACCATATAAGTCGTTATTTAGTTTTTTTGGCGCACCAAAAATATTACCGTCGCTTTATAATACAAGACGCAATATTAAATAATAATATTAAAAGACGCAATATTCGTTCCTTTGTTGAAACCGGAAGTTGTACTGGGACAAATTTTAATGTGTAGTTTTTGAAAATTAAGAAATTGTCATTTTTTTGGGGGTGAAGTATCCCTTTAAAGTAATAAAGACTCACCTGAGTGTATCTGGCGTCTATGCATTTCCACTCTCTGTTGAGTAAAAAAAGAAGTCCATCAAAATTACAGCAAAAATCACAGCTTAAATCCATAGAGTAATTCCCAAATGCAGCAGAAAAAATCTGTCGCAGTTGATAAATACATTAGACCTTTTCTTTGTTATTTTCTTTCATAACCAGCTGGGGAAAATGTAACCAGTAATGTCCACTAGATGGCACCAACACCATCATGTGCCATCACAAAATATGCCATTACAGATTCAGTTTCTGCAGAGTTAAGGAGAATCAAAAAGCTAATTCATCATTATCCCTTAATAACCAATTGCAGTGTACCACCCTTAACACATCTATAAGTGTCCCTTCATTGCCATTTTATATAAATATATATATATATATATATATATATATAATTGACAAGTAACGTTTTCAAAACTGATGTAATGCATATATTTGAGTCATGAACAATGTGTTTAAACACGTTTCAGTTGTTAAATAACATTTCAAAGTGTTTAAAATAATTTTTACTCTCTTTGTCAGGCAGTATAACCAAATAGTTGTATTTATATACTGTAGTTGTGCCACCTGACATGGAAAGGAGACCAACCTGCCCTTACTTGACATTTTTACCAGCATTTGAGAGAGATCTACAAACCTTTTCACTCTGCCACAAGGATCAGTTGGGGTCCTCTGGATATGATGCATTATCATGTTTACTGTTGTTACCTTTTCAATTCTTAATAAAAGAGCCATGTGTGCAGTTGTGCCACCCTGACATTTGAAATATACAAATTGCTGGACAAAAGTTTTTTAATTATTTCAACAGCTTTAAAAGTACTGATATTAAGAACATTTTATAGTTTATATGGAACCTAAAATAATTCCGTAGCATTTCGTTGTTAATTTTTTATTATCAAGATTTCTTAGTCTGTTCATTTGTTCGGACAGTTGCACCACCTGGCATTTTGGAGGCATTTTTTCCCAAAAATATGTATGTCGTGTCATTGACCCATTTATAAAATAATTGAGATATGGACCAGGTTTCCAGGGCTTCCTGGAAAAGGAGTCCCTTCTTTCATTGAACTTCATTATATGAAGATTTTTATAGTCCATATCCATAAACAGCGTTTCGTTCCAGGTGTACTGTTCAGCATAGCATGGGTTCCAGCTGATGCTGTGTCTGTGATTTAATATGGATGGGCTGACAGCAAGCTGTGTAAACAGTCATTAGTAATTCATGGCTGGGTCCAGAGCCCCAGGCTTCAATTAACCCCAGTCTACGCTAAATTCTACCTTTCTATCTTTTCTTCACTTGCTCTTTTCCCTCTTCTTACACGTTTCTTCTCATATCTCATTTGTTTTCACAGCCCTATCATCTGATTCTCTCCTTAATGACCATCGCTCTGTCTTATTTTCTCAATTCGGTCTGCCTTTGATTGATCTGGCTGCCTCTGGCTAACTGGCTCTGTCTCGCAATGAATGAATTGGACCGACTGGCACAACAGCTGAACGTTATCATTTATGGGGAGAAATGGAGAATCTAGTTTGTAATTCTCAATTTAAGTAAATTATGCATTTTGTGATCATAAGTAAATCATATAATGTCTGTATATCTAAAATACACAGAAATTAGCCAAGCCATCTGCATTATTTTCCACAGAAAAGTTTGATTTATAAACTTCTGGTTAATTTTTCCCTTTTTTATATATTTCAAACTGTTTTTGAAGGTTCATCTCATGTTAAAGGAACACGTTGAATTTTTGGGACTTATTCACCGTATCCCCCAGAGTTAGATAAGTCCATACATTCCATTCTCATCTCTGTGCGTGCCATAACTCTGTCTGACGCACCCACCGCTAGCCTAGCTTAGCACAAAGACTGGAGGTAAACAGCTCCAGCTAGCCTACTGCTCAATAAGTGACAAAATAACGCCAACATTTTCCTATTTACATGTTGTGATGTGTATAGTTACATCGTGCACTAAGACAGACAGAAAATGAAAAGTTGCAATTTTCTATAAAGATATGGCAAGGAACTTTGCTGCCGTACTATGGGTGCAGCGGCGCAATGATATTACACAGCGCCTGAAAATAGTCCCCAGCACGTTCTCTGTGCAAGCAGGTTGTCACGTTGGTTATGTTGATGGAAGTTAGCCTATTTTCAGGCGCTGCGTAATATCATTGCGCCGCTGCACCCATGGTACAGCACAAAGTCCCTGGCCATATCAGTCTAGAAAATCTTAGTCACAATGTAACTATACACATCACAACATGTAAATAGGGAAATGTTGGCGTTATTTTGTCACTCATTGAGCAGTAGGCTAGCTGGAGCCGTTTACCTCCAGTCTTTGTGCTAAGCTAGGCTAGCGGTGGGTGCATCAGACAGAGTTATGGCACGCATGGAGATGAGAATGAGTATGGACTTATCTAACTCTGGGGGATACGGTGAATAAGCTAAAGTCCCAAAAAGTTGGCGCGTTCCTTTAACATATTTGGTAATATACACAATGTTAACACACCTTAAGTTTCGACCCCCATATCTCTTAGCTTTGAGGCTAATCTATATGCTTGTGTACTCTTAAAAGTTTACAAAATTAGCAACAAAAAAAATGTTTTCCTGTGAAACAGACCAGATATTGATGACATAATTTTGTTTGCAGGGATGTATACAAATATTTGTCCAATACAGCTGACGCTGATACCACCGGTAACGACTAACAAAACCAAGCAGAAGATCATGGTCTTCAAAAACAATAACACTTGGATTTCACAACTAAATGGTGTTTTCGTCAAAGGTACAACTGTCAAGTGTTTATTTCCCCCAGAATTTTTATGCAAATAAAAATGCCCCAAATTAGTTTTGAATGGGAGAAATTAATTATGTATAACCTCATATTGTCCAACACTCTTTCAATTATGTTGGACAATAAGAGGTTACACACAAATTGACAGAGATAACTCTGAAATGCAAATAAACCCCATGGGTAGACAACACAAAGACAACATAATGTTAATCTTACTGTCTCCCAGCAGCTCCTCGGACATGAGTCCATCCTGCCTGTTGCCCAAAACGAAGGCCAGGAAAGAGAGAATAAGGGCGTCAAGGATCCCCATAATGGCCAGAATGTACGCCCAGCGCACTGAGCATGCTCCGATGGTGTATTTGTCCGTCCCTTCTCCACACATCCTCTTCACCTCATCAGCATCCCAGCCATCAGGATATATCATGCAGCCCAACACCAGACACGTACCTGAGAGAAAGAGAGAGAGAGAGAGAGAGAGCAGGCATTGTGAGTCGTCCAGGTAAAGAAAAGTTCTATGGATATAATCAACAGCAGAATTCATTTCTGTACTCAAGCGATAAGATGGCGGTTCTAGAATATAAGCTGGGGAACAAAATGAGCTTAGATGAAAGAAGTCATGGAAGTTTTGTTTGTTCGACTATGACATGGCTGACAGCTGAGATGAATGAGGAGAGAGGTAGCGGTAATACTGGGCGAGCCCCCAATTTATATTCACATGCATACACACAAATCTCACTGTTTACAGCTGCTATGAGTAATGTTTGCAACACTTGCAGACCTTACAAATTTGCAAAAGTAACTTGATAGTTTGTTTTCTGAAGAAAATGCAAGTGATTCTTGTAAGTAGGGTTGGGTATCGTTTGGGTTTTTTCCGATTCCGGTGCCAAACCGATACTTTTAAAACGGTTCCGGTGCCTAAACGGTGCCTGAACCGATACTTTTTTTTTTTTTTTAAATGGCCACAAAACGAGGTGGATAACATTAAATGGCTTTTTATTTATTTATTTAAATTGAACCATTTATTAAAAGTTTAATGTATACTTAAATGTATGAATATAAATAAATACAAAACACAATTGACTTATTTACAAATTATAATTGACTTATTTACAAATTCACAGTAAAACCTAATAGCCACCTAACCCAACTACAACAAGCCTAATATAACTCTAAATAACAGTTACAGTATTAACAGCAGTTAGCCTAGTCTGTATTCTCGGTATGCTACTAACCAGCTTCGAGCTTCAGCTTTATTTTGAAATATGATCATTTTCTCGGGCTAAATATTTTAGAACGCATCACCTTAATGTTTCCATGACGACGCGTCATGTTTCTCACATGACACAGCAGCCGCAATAGCGCTGACAGCTCAGCTGTATCGGGTTTATTTCGTTTTTTCTTTTTATTCAAAATATTGACAAACTTCTTAACTGTGTCACGAACTATCTGATGTTCAAATGTGTGAGTCAATGTGTCTTAGTTGATCTATAAAGCGCAATGGGCGGCGCCATGTTAGTTTGCGCCTCAGAATCGGATCTGTCGGATTTACAACACTTGAGTTCATTCTCGTCTCACGAAATACATGAAAGTAAGTGACCAGTGAACTGGAAGAAGAATAGAGTAAACGATATAGCTACTATTTAATGTGCATGTATCTGATGTGAATAAAACATGTAACGTTAACGTTAGTCAAATTATAACCGCCTGAAAGGATTGTCATTGCCGCTTTCATAGACATCAGTGTGTGTTTTTTGCTAGTATGAGCATTTAAATGTCTGAAACCTGGAATAAACATGATGTCGTTGAAAACACTGAATAGTTGTCATGAGTTGTGATGTGACCAGCGCTGAGCGTGTCTCTGGCTCGGTGCCAGCCAAAGCACCCGAAAGCACGTTTGAATTTTGGCACCGAAATGAGGAACCGAAATCTGCGTTCTGATTCGGTCCGGTACATACCGGTTATATAAGTACCGGTGCCATATTGGAACCGGATTTCGGTACCCAACCCTACTTGTAAGTGTAAAACTGTTGTGGGTGGTGGCTATGCTTTGGTTGTTTGGGGATTGCTTACTGGTCCAAGTAAAAAGACTTGACTTCATGGTCTCCATGATATTCTGGTCCCTAGATTTGGCTCAAGTACTTTCTTCACTGCCCACCAAAAAATAAGTCCTCGTCCCCCATTGTCCACCAAGTCCTGCTTCAAATCATGAAAATTCTGTCATCAAAGGGTTGAATCAGGTGTGTTTGATTAGGAAGAGTTTGAACTGTTGTAATGTGTACTGTTGATGTGCCGCCAGGAACAGGGTTGGGTAACACTTGTCTAGCTACAGTTTGTGACAGCTCATGAGTTGCATTACCCTTCCATTACTACATATTTCACCAGACAAGCAATAGATCTGATCTCAGATCATCAGCAGCTGTGGGCGCCTACATCATCCCTGATGAACTGAGATGGAAAACTGTATCTTTCAGGAGTATGATCTATCAGGAGTATCTGACAGGGCCTAGTCATGGTAAATCATGGAAGACATTGTGCTGAGAAAGGTGAATACTGCATGTACCAGATTTGATGCATTGGTAGTGTTCTGCAGGTACAATCCGTTACACAAGAGGAATCATTTATAATGTCATTAAGGCTTCACTTCAGTTACACGACAAAAGGCCACCACAATGCTGTAGACAAAAAAATTAGAGACCTGACTTGAAGTTGGGGATGTGTTAAAGAATGATTGAGTGCAGTTGAGTACACTGTAGGCAACACTGTCACCTCACATCAAGACCACCGCCCTGTTTGAGTCTTGGAATTTGCGTGTTGGCATGGATTTTTCTTTGGGTGCTCTGGTTTCCCCCACAATCCAAAAGCATGCAGGATAGGTAAATTGGAGATGATAAATTGCCTGTAAGTATGAGTGAATGTGTGAGAGCGTGTTAGCCCTGCAATGGGGCCGTATGCAGAGACACACCCAAGATTGTCCTGGGGTCTCCAATACCGTCCTGCAGAGTTTAGCTCCAACACACCTGCCTGGGAGTTTGACTCATTTAGCTAGTTTATGAGGCGACAGGCTTCCTCGATCTCATTTTCTTTGACAATGAGAAAGTGGTAAATAGACAGCATCAGTTACATCTTTTGCTCTTCATTTTGTGGCCTTAGTGACAAAAAGCTTCCATTGCAAGAAAGTGAAAAGAGAAAAAAAATCCTAAATTCTACAAACAATACCCCATAATGACAACATGAAAGAAGTTTGTTTGAAGTCTTTGCAAAGTTATTAAAAAGAGAAGAAGAAAAAAAATCACATGTAGATAAGTATTCACAGCCTTTGTTCAATACTTTGTTGATGCACCTTTGGCACCAATTACAGCCTCAAGTCTTTTTGAGTATGATGCTACAAGCTTGGCACACCTATTTTTAGACAGTTTCTCCCATTATTCTTTGCAGGACCTCTCAAGCTCCATCTGGTTGGATGGGGAGCGTCGGTACACAGCCATTTTCAGATCTCTCAAGGATCTCGAGGCTACTCAAGGACATTCACAGAGTTGTCCCGTAGCCACTCCTTTGTTATCTTGG
The DNA here is from genome assembly GCF_949357685.1 of Gobio gobio. Classification (NCBI taxonomy): domain Eukaryota; kingdom Metazoa; phylum Chordata; class Actinopteri; order Cypriniformes; family Gobionidae; genus Gobio; species Gobio gobio. Next base: position 23,095,394 of record NC_137101.1, on the reverse strand, counting down.
CTGTGTGCTTAGGGTCGTTGTCCTGTTGGATGATGAACCTTCACCCCAGTCTGAGGTTCAGAGCAGGTTTTCATCAAGGATGTCTCTGTTCATCTTTCCCTCGATCCTGACTAGTCTCCCAGTTCCTGCTGCTGAAAAACATCCCCACAGCATGATGCTGCCACCACCATGCTTCACTGTAGGGATGGTATTGGCCAGGTCATGGGCGGTGCCTGGTTTCCTCCAGGCATGACGCTTGCCATTCAGGCCAAAGAGTTCAATCTTTGTTTCATCAGGCCAGAGAATTTTTGTTTCTCATGGTCTGAGAGTCCTTCAGGTGCCTTTTGGCAAACTCCAGGTGGGCTGTCATGTGCCATCTGGCCACTCTACCATACCATTGCTCAGTCTGGCCGGGCGGCCAGCTTTAGGAAGAGTCCTGGTGGTTCCAAACTTCTTCCATTTACGGATGATGGGGGCCACTGTGCTCACTGGGACCTTCAATGTTGCAGAAATATTTCTGTACCCTTCCCCAGATCTGTGCCTCGATACAATCCTGTCTCGGGAGGTCTACAGACAATTCCTTGGACTTCATGGCTTGGTTTGTGCTCTGACATGCACTGTTAACTGTGGGACCTTATATAGACAGGTGAGTGCCTTTCCAAATCATGTCCAATCAACTGAATTTACCACAGGTGGACTCCAATCAAGTTGTAGAAACATCTCAAGGATGATCAGTGAAAACGGGATGCAACTGAGCTCAATTTTGTGTGTCATGGCAAAGATTGTGATTTTTTTCGTTTTTTATTTTTAATACATTTGCAAAGATTTCAAACAAACTTCTTCCACGTTGTCATTATGGGGTATTGTTTGTAGAATTGAGAAAGAAAAAAAAAAGAAGTTTGGAATAAGGCTGTAACATAAAATGTGGAAAAAGTGAAGCGCTGTGAATACTTTCAGGGTGCACTGTAATTACAACATCTGAACCCATAAGTAGGATCTTCCCAGTAGGACTTGAAAGCAGCGTAACTGGGTGAATGGAAGACAGTTTTACATTTACAATTTATCACTTAGCGGATGCTTTTATCCAAAGCGACTTACAAATGAGGAGGACAGTAGAAGCAATCAAACCAAATGTTTTAGCACAGTTGGTAAAAAAAGAAAATGAAAATGAAACGGGTGCGAGTAGGAAGTGGTATTACCAGAGTTAGAAAAGCTGCCAAAAACAAATCAGGCATGATTAACACATATCCTATTTTTTTGTGTCTCACAGTTTGCTATTTTACAAAATAGCTAGAGACATGAACAGTCACTAAAAGCCTTTTCCCGAATCCTATATCTCCGTCCCTCTATCTCTAGCTTTAATCTCTTGGCTTGTGTCTAAAAAGCGAAACTTCAAAAGGCATTCATCATCATTATACTAATACCCATCAGCAGACTAATAGTAATCACATTAAAGCTTAGAGCCAATCATTTACATCCCTGTGTCCACAGCTTATTTTCACTGCAGTCAACCTACAGGGTTCACAGGTTTCTCCTTGGGGCTGTTTATGGCAGTGTCAGCCGGCCTTACTGCATTTGTGATTGTCTAAGTTCTTATGGTTGTTACACCGTGTCCTATCCAGGTGCGGCATGGCAAGTTTTCAAGCAATTTGCACACTGAAATTGAAACTGCTGCACGACGCAACACTATCACAACCAATCAGAACATTCTTCATTTATATGGAGCAGGATTTTAGACCAATGCGATTTTAGTGTGAGCTATGCTGGAGAAATAGAAAAAGAAACTTGAATGGTTTATTTCCATTCCTTCCAACAACTTCTGACTTCAATGGTGCAAGTTTGGGCGAGAACCACAGTTTTTTGACCACTGATGAAGTGTTTAGGAAACTTTATAGTTGTTTTTGCAATTGCGTAAAACTTGTCGTGTCATGTGGGACATCACTGGAGGGAGTGTATTGCTTTGAAACTGACCATATTCATGGACACAGGCGCACATTATGAGGGAAATGCTTATAAATAATTGAAAACATCAGCATTTTCTCTCATTACACATCCTCTCCAGAGCCTGCAGCACTGCACCACACACACATATACTAATGAAGAGGAGCTCTTCAGCGAAACCTTTCAATGTTATCGAAGAGACGCACACAGCTGAGCTCTGATAATGAGCTGTCCTTATCTCAACCATCTTGTGAAAGACGAGTTGTCTTTTTCATCCCATTTTCTCGTATTTTTATGTAATAGATGCCGCAGAATAGATTATGGGAAAGGCAACCTTGTGTTTAGGTACTATCGCTAGCTCTTTTCTAATAGATTACACTGCGGTTGCATTGTGAGGGCTTTGATTTTGCTGGCAGCGAGCTCTCATGCTGCATCTGGGTCAGTGAGAGTGCTCTGAATGCAGATGCTGAGAGTGTCACATCCGAGATGTGTTTGTAGATAGAGGCTATAAATAAACACAGTTAAAGAGGAGGATTCTGCGTGTGAGAGAACATGCTTCCGTAAGGAAAGATGCATTTGTGATACCCTTTTCCTTGCCTTTAGTCTTTCCTCTTCTCCGCATATCTATTTTTCAAGCCATCTTTTAATCTCAGCCAACGATTTATTGATGAAGGCCCTTGCAAGAGGTGTCCAGAACACAGGGTGTTAAAATATACAGGCTTGTCCCTTTCAGAAGTGGTTCACCCAGACATTTACATTTTATCATCGTTATGCACCTTCATGTCTTTCCAAACTCCTTTTGACTTTCGTTTTTGGGGGTGGGGGGGTCGGGAATCACAAAAGGAGATGTTTTGAAGAATGTTGATGCTGCTCTTTTCCATGCAATGGGCAAAAGAACAACAGCCATACCATAAAAGTAGTCTATATCAGTGGTTCTCAAACTTTTTTTTCCCTAATTTGGGCCCTATTTTAACGATCTGAGCGCATGGTCTGAAGCGTATGGCACAGGTGCACTTAGGGCGTGTCCTTTTGCTAGTTTAACGATGGAAAAAATGGGTGTGTTTTGGGCATAACGTGCATTAAACCAGAGTCTCATCTCCCATTCCCTTTAAAAGCTAGTTGTGCTTGCACCCTGGCGGATTCACTATTTACATGGCGGAATTTGCGAGAGCGAAAAAAGACTGAGCGCTTCTCCAGAGAGGAATCTTTTATTTTTTATATTTAAAAATGTTTGTGTGCTGCTGCGTGTCCCTGTGTGTGAAATAAGCAGAGTGTACGCATGTTGTGCACCCGCCTATAGGCGCATATTACTAATGCGCCCTTTAAATAACACAAAAAAATACGGCGTAGTACTTTTCAGTTGCCTCAAAATAGCAAAGCGTCAAGAATGTGCCCGAACACATCTTGTTTTCAGACCAGAACGCCAACGGGCGAAAAGATGGGCCATTTAAACAATGTGGCGCTAGACATGAAAATGATAACTGCTTCAGGCTGAAACTAGCAAAAAAACATGTCGTATCTGGTGTCACATTGCGCCAGGTGTATGAATGGGCCCTTTGTCTTAACATCTAATGGTGCGTTCACACCGGATGCGAATGAAACATCAAAATCGTGTCTACCGCATCCTGTTGGACGCTTGAACATTTTGAATCCATTCGCACGTCCACAGCGAATTGGACGTGTGTATAAATCGAGCGTTTGAAGCGAAACAGATGCGCGTTCAATGCGCTCCAGGAGAAATGTCATAAAACACCACTCTGCCTCTTTTCATTTTCATTAAAAATATATATTAAACATTAATAGCCACACAAATGTGGTCCAGGCAACGCACTACCTGCATTATCTTTACTGCATGTAGGTCTATATTTAAATATCCTAAAAAATAAAGTTATGAAACTTCTTTGCCCTCAGTCAAAACGATTTGGCAGACAACAAATTATAGATTCATAACACCAAAGATCGCCTGTTAGATCTACACAAGACGAATTCTATCTCATGTTTACCCACTACAAAGACATCCGAGCCAGCGGTAAACGTCAGAAGGACTGGCCGAGGAAAGGCTGCTCTCGCCAGGTTAACGAGCGCTGAGCGCCCGGTGATCGCCTGGATCTCACAACTCTAAAAACTCAAGATAATTTTTTTTAAATAGGCGCTCTCTTTATAAATTAACCACAGATTTGAGCTTTAAACAACTACATTCTCACCTGAAAAAGTCTTAAAACTACATTTTGTGATAGTATTTTTAAATTATGCAGGGTTTCTCATCATGTCACGTTAACACGTGACAGCAGCGAGCAGGCTCCTGATTGGTTAACGCGGTGCGAATTGACGCCAAAGTTCAAATTTTTCAACTCGGGCGTCAGACGCGAATTCGCTGCAAACTCGTGAATGCACAAAAAGCCCCACTCGCGCAAAACGCTCAATTCGCATCAAATTCGCGTCACGCATCTACCGTGCCACAGGACCAAAAGATGCGCATCAACGCGCCTTTCCACTGACTTAACATTCAAATCACTCGCTCCTGGCGCTCTATTCGCGTTTGATGTGAACGCAGCATAAGAGCTCATCCACCACTTCTAAATACTCCATCTCCTATTCCTTTGCGGTGATTGAATCCATTACCCATGCACATTTGGCAACATGTTCATCAACATTTGAAAATCGTGGCAGTTTCATGTAACGTAAACTCTTTGCTCAAGGATTTAGGTAATTTTTCCTCAGCCTTTTTGATAAGAGATGGAAAGTGTTTTACATCCCATTTCATCAGTTAATTCTTTCTGAATCTTATGGACAAATGCATCAATGATTTCCTTGCATTCCAGTTTGTTTGCACCGTATGCGAACAGACTGAAAATATCGGTCAGGAATAATGTTCTAAAAGGAAATTAATTTGTCAATTCGTCAAGCATTTTCTGGAGGTTCAGTCTAAGGAACTCCTATTTTATCTTTCAGTTCAATAAAACAAGCTAACACTTGGCCCCTTAATAGCCAGCACACTTCTGTATGGAGTAATTTATGATGTGCCTTATTTTAACTCTGCAAAGATTTGTTTGTTCACCGGACAGGCTTTAATAAAGCTGACGATTTTTACAACTGTCTTGAGTCTTCCATTCAGCTCATTACAGAGATGTTGTTGGCAAGGGCTTGACGGTGATGAAACATACCGTGAAACATATGATCTGCTTTTAAGATACTTTTATATTGTTTTCTATCATTTTTGGAGATAGCCCAATTATCAAAATATCTGCTTTATTGTTGCATGTGTTAAAAAAAACTATTGTTTGGAATGACATGAGGGAGTGTACTGTGTATATGATAACAAAATTGCCATTGTTGAGTGAACTATTTCTTTAAGTACTCAACCTTGCATTTGCAAAATGTCTTTACCTCCCACAAATGGGAGGACAAGAAAGAAGCACCAAGGACGATATGAGAAGGAGACAAGATGGATGGGGAGAGGAGAAGATAATGCAAGGTTGAAAGACTTCATGTCTCTCCTCGCTCTCTCGCTAAGCTGCCGTTGTTTACTGCTTAATGTATTGTCAAGGCAGGAATAGAGTAGAGCCTCAGGGTTTGTGTTTCATCCTGAGAATGGCGGCTTGTTGTTTTTCCTTGCAGTGAGGGATGAATTGTGGGAGAGAATAGAAGTAAAAGAGAGATACAGAGAGAGGGAAAAACACCCCAGTGCATCCATGTAATGTAAAACTCTGTGCTTCAGCAGTGAGACACTAGCTTTTCTCTAAAACCTAGTGGGCTGCCTACCTAGACGACATTTTAGGACACCTAGCAGCGCTCGTCACGCTGTTCCAAAAGGTAGAAAGCTTTGTTTTGGCCAAATACTAGGGAAAAATCACATTTTATGCTGATGTGTTTGGTGTGTTTATGCTTATTAGAGTAATGATGTGTGAATACGTATCAGATAAGAGAGACATTGAAAATGTGCAGAGTGGGGATTCCCAAGAACAGGATTGAAAACCACAGTATATTAGAGCATTGCATTGTTGAACGTAGCTAACATCAAACTATACTGGAATTAATTGTAAGTTGCTGTCTTTTGTAGAGCATTTGGATGATGTGAATGCTGTTTTTTGAACTCTGTTGCGCAAACCATACCCAAATCCATTTTCATTCAATTAATCCATTGGTCTAGGTTATGTGAACTTCGGTAGGCAACAGTTCACTGCAGACATGAACGCAATTGTACTAAATCACAGAAGTAAACAACTATTGATGACAAATGATTTGTTTTCACTCAATTTGTTGACAAGCAGGACTGACACACTGCAAGCAGAGCGAATGTATAGGACTTTCTCTTTTCTGCCTGCCTGCCTTCAGCAAGTTCTTTAGAACATTTGCAGTACACAGGCGGCATTTTAGATGCTGTGTTGTTGCTTTGGAAACACAACCAAAGTATAAAAGTGAGGTGAGCATCACTGTGTAATTTGCTGTATTCTGCATTGTCGTTACATAGCAACAAGGGTAAACAGCTGTCGCTTTGATAATAAAACCACGGTTCAAAATAAAAAGATACAGAGTAAACACAATCCAACCTTGGGTTCGGAACAAGCAGTCAAATCACCCTTATATTCACACAAAAACAATGATGGTAAAAGTTTGCATACCGCAAACGACCTTAGCATATGTACAACATTTACACATATCCAAGAACTCTGAATTGATTCATTTCAATCCATTTTTACAGCTTGGCACTGAACGCGTCTCATCACATTGATGGGAATGCGTCAGTGGGAGTGCTGCAGAATCAATGCCTCTCTGTTACGGACATTGTGGGAGATTTGTAGACGCTCCCTTGGGCGACAAGGTAAGTAGTAAAAATGATTGAAGATTAAATTTACAGGCCCCTGTCTCCCTGGGATGGTTGGATTTTAGCAGCGGGAGCTTGTATCGAAGCTTATGTAGGCATCTCTGAGATATGAAATCACCAACATTGGCTAAATACACAGCTTGAGCCTTTTAGGTAATTTTTTGGGGTTATTTTTTCAGTATTTAGGCAGGTTTTTGTGTTACCCAGATCCTGGGTCAGGCATAGCAACCCAGGGGTTGAGTTATTTCTCATGGGCTTTTTGTGACTTCTTTGGGAGAGAGCAGGTGCATGTCTTCAAATTGGTGCATGTCTTCAGTAAAATATAAGTTTTTGTGCATTTTATTTTATCTATTAAATTCGTTGTTGTGCTGTATATCGTTTAATTTTATGCTAAGCAACCAACATACTAAGTCGCCTAAATGTGTCGTGTCATTCTTTTCACGTGATGAAAACGCCTGATGCCTTGCATAAAATTGTATGATTTTATTAAAAAAGATACAGAATATAAATACTTAGGGGCCCGGTTTCAGAAACGGGGCTTAGATTAAGACAGGATTAGGCCTTAGTTCAATTAGGGCATTTAAGTAGCTTTTATAAACGTAAATTAGAAAAAAAAAACATTACTGGTGTGCATCTTGAGACAAAACAATGGCACCGACATATTTTAAGATATGCCAGTGCAAGTTGCTTTCAGTTAAAGCCGCTCAAATCCATTTTAGTCCAGGACTAGCTTAAAGCTACACTGTGTGATATTTTCCCCCATCTAGCGGTTAAAAGGTATATGACCATCCAGTGAATATTAGTTTCTGTTCCTCTCAATTCCGATTTCGTTTTAACTCCTACGGTGGCCGATTTAGTCCAAGATTAATATGGCTTCCAGTTCGACCTCGTCCACATTCACCACGGTGCCATCGAGTGTTAAAACGCGAAAGGCAAAGCTTGAATTTACGGGTATGTCCCTCTTTGGCTAATGTACTTTCAAGATGGAGGGGCAACATGGCGACCCGCATTCGAACCCCTCACCCGTATATGTATTTTCAATGGCATATTATAAACTTACGAGAATACTTTATTACTTGAAAGAAGTAAATATACATTAATGAGCACATATATTTTTGAACGAACTAAGTGTTTTTAGCTAAGAATAAACTAAAAAAGTTACACAGTGTAGCTTTAAGCCTTGTCTGTGAAACCGGCGGAGCATGTTAAAATATTTTCTCAGAACTGTACACTGATTGTTTATGGACAGTTTACGGAGCCAGTCACCGCATATCTTGGCTATTAGAGGAACGCAGGGCGGCGGTCTAAAGTTAGAAGTTCTCCCGCTGAACATAATACAAGCTCCGTTACAGTGGAAACGGCAAACGGGACAACAGAGACTGATCAATTACACGTGAATTAGTTCTAAATGTCTAATTTTAACTTCTTATGTTTGTAAAACTAGCTTAAATGTTGGCAACATGTATTAAAACTATATAAAATATGCTATACTGTAAAACATGAATGAAAATAATAGTGGTCGTGTCGAATATTTAAAAAAAAAGTTTAGAGGATTTAAGTTAATCCATAGACATGAATTCATGTATGTAAAAAAAAAAGAAGCTAGTATTATAGTAAAAATGAATCAACTATGATGGGTCCGTCCGTCCGTCAATACCTTTGCCAGTCTTCTTATGTCTTATTACCCTATTCGTTCACCTCATCATGTATGCATTCTGTGTAGATGCAAGCTGTGCTTTCACGCATAACTGACGAATGACAAATTTGGGTTAAGCCTGCTTCAGACAAACATCTGTCTGTGACGGTGTGAATTAAAGCCTGGACTGCAAATGATGTACCTCTCTGCTTTGACAGTGGCATATGTTGCATATCACAGGCTTGCATTTTCGACCTCAAGACAGCGGCTCCCACTGTGGATTATTTCAAAACTCTGTTTCGTTAAGAGTTTTGGGTCTGCAGTAGATAAATATAAATAAGACCAAATACCGTAGACACATTAAATGTTTAAAATGGAATATGGGCTAGCTGCATACTGCGGAGTATACACGGTGTGAAACTGACAACACATTCAATTTCACAGTGTGCCACATTATTACCGCATGACCTCACTTATTAAATTCATATTAAATATTAAATTCAGTGAGTGGATGTAATCCAGTATTCACCTTGGTCCTCAGATCAAAGTAGACTGAGCTCACTGTTCACTTAAGACAAGTGTGAATTTTAATGTGATTTACATTAAAAGAGTGTGTGCGTGATAAGTAGCTAAACATTTAATATTTGACAACTGTTTTACGATGGATATGTTTAACAACCCACATACAGTGATGCACACTATTACATTTTTTTGTGATGTATTTTCGCCATTTAGAATTGAAAATATGCTATCATATTTTCAATTAAAATGGCGAAATTACATTAAAACAATTATGTATTCATTCATTTTAAGTCATTTATAACTGAATGTGATGACGAGTGAATGTGTGTAATGTGTATATTTTTAAATAAAATATAATTTGCAAAGAGTTTAAATTAATTACTTCACAGCGAAATAGGCTATAATTACACCTGGAACTTCTTTTACCATTCTTATTTCTTCTTTATTCCATTAAATCCCTTTTAATCCTTTAATTTCTTTAAATAAAACACACACACACACACACAAACTATTGGTCCCCCCCTCCCCAAGTATGATATTGTAGACATATCCAAGTTCACATATAAGTATATAAATGTTTAACTTCATATTAAATGCTCTGCTATAAAACATGTTAAAGACGAAAAGAAACAAGATAATGTGTTACAATGCAGGCTCTGAATTAAGACTGCATAAAAATAAAGGGGCTCTAAGGAAAGTCTAAGAGATGCGGCAGAGTTATTATTCACGCCGCAACTGAGAGTCGGCTCTGAACGCGTGCCAGTTCTGTGGAGTGAGTTTCGTTGTCATGGAGACGCTCTCTGGAATGTCAGTCTTGTGAGGTGTTTGATAAGTGATGGGTGTGTTATTGACTGCAGCGCTCCTTAACTCCACCCTCCCAGGAAAACCAGCGCTGTCAGTGTAGCAGACCTGACACCGAAAGGTTCTTTTATCCTACCTGCTGTCTCTTTGGCTATTTTCGGAAAGCAAACTACCATACTACTCTTACTTCTGCTGCATTTTAAAGTATGCGTACTGTGCACATAAGCACATTTTCTGCAGGCATGAAACACCTAGATGCCATCTGCATTCGCCAAAATATCAAAAGATTGATGGCAGTATTATTCAAATTTAAAAAACTGTTACACATTTAATGCTTATTAGAATATTACATTGCTCACTATTTACTACTGCACACTATTCACTGAATACTTTAAAATATTTTTAAAATATTTTAGCATGTGAAACAAAATGCGTAATGCAACAATAAATGTTTTGTAGTATGCAACATTGCTGTCACATGACTCAACTATGCCACGTTTAGTGTCCATTTATCATGTTAGAAATCAAATTAATCGAATTTTGGAATTATGATTATGATGAACATTATGAAATGTAAAATCGTACATTTTGGTATACGAAAATTAGTTAAGAATTAAAACCCAAAAATTTGTATTTATCCAAATCACTTTGGTCACACTTTAGATTAGGGTCCAGTTCTCACTATTAACTAACTATTAACTATGACTTTTGCCTCAATTACTGCTTATTAATAATTAGTAATGTAGGTTAAATTCAGGTATTAGGTAGGATTAAGGATGTAGAATATGATCATGCAGAATAAGGCATTCATATGTGCTCAAAAAAACTGCCAATATCCTAATAATATAATAAGCAACTAGTTAACAGTGAGAATTGGACCCTAAACTTAAGTGTTATCATAACATTTTATTAATTTTGATTGGATTACTACATTTTTGCACAAGATTAAGTTTTTGTTTCCATTTAAATAAACATGCAATGCAGTGAGGTCATGTGACCATGTAGCATACTACTGTTTAAAATGTTTATCGTTGAATAATGCTTCACGTGCTATTTTTAAAATATCAACACCGTATATTGTGCAATATTCAGCAGGCATTCTAATATTCCATTCCAAAAATAGCATCTTTCTCTTTGTCTGCTCTATGCATTATTGCAGTTTATGTACATAATAGGACAAATCTACCCATATGTCCATAAATACAGAGCATTATGTTTAACATCTTGAAAATATGCTGTCTTAACCTGTTTAACGTGTTCACATATAACCTCATTACCCTAGCGCTGACTACATATCCCATAATTCTTTGGGGGCGGTGGAACAGTAAAGGTGATTGGGAACAGGTGGTCCAATTAATTACTGGCGAACGCAAGCACAACCGCCAAGTGTGGGTGGAAACTAAATGAGCGTGCCAAAATACAGATTTAACGAGAGGAGAGACAGACGCAAACACTATGAGCTCTACAGGACACGCATCAAGCCCTTAATAGACAGTAAGAAAAAGCAAACAGATTAAGAGAAAAATCCGCTTTTATCGTTCTGATGCACTTATTTCAACCACACAAGCCGGATTGGCATAGCAAGCCTATTTGGATAGCGACCAGCGCGTTGTGTGTGTATTTGGCAGAATGCAATACTATGTGATAGCCGTTTCCTCTTCCCGGTTGGAAACCAATAAGTTTTGAATCAGAGCCCCAAGGATGGGAGTTTATTTAGCCCTGCCAAGCGCTCATTGAAGTGTCCGTGTGATGCTTGGTGTGTCCTGCCAAACGCAGTCCTCATCTTCACCGCTTGACAGACACTAGCTTTGCTTCCCTCTCTTCGTTCTGTTGTATTAACACAGCTCATCTAAATTCAGAGATAATCTCTTTCTCTCAGGTTTCCCAGACTGTGTGACAGCACTCAGAGGAAGGGAGCGTTTCTTTGAATATTCTACAGATGTCCTCTTTTCTTTCTCCGCGTGAGCTGAGCGTTTGAAGTTGGCTGATGGGATTGTTTTAATATTCCTCAGATGTGGCGTAGGGCCTAAGAACGTTTTATCCTCGCTGCACTGTGCTGCGATTTTGTGTGCGCTGGCTCTGTCTCTCAGATTAGATGCTCTACTACGGGAGCAGAGAGGGCTGATCAATGCGGGCTGTATACATATTATATATATATATATATATATATATATACATAGATATACATAAAGTATACACTCAATAAAAAAAAGAAACGTCCTCCCACTGCTTTTTGTCCCAGCCATTTTTTTGTGTTAATATTTGTATAAACATAAAGCTGAGCTGAGACATAAACAGACATTTTTTGAGCAGAAATGGAATAATGAGTCCCTGGACAGAGGCAGGGGTCAGTATGTGGTTTGTCCACCAGCTGCTGCTTTAAGTCCTACAGTTCATCTCATCTTCATGGACTGCACCAAGACACTTGCAAGCTCTCGAACACATCTGTGGGGACACATGGTTACACGTGGTTTGGCACTTCGAGGATGATCGTCTGTCCTTCCTGTGTCCCTGTAACACTGTCCATAACAGACATTGCAGTTTATCGCTCTGTTCACATCTGCAGTCTTCATGCCTCCTGCAGCAGGACTATGGCATCATGTTCACGCAGGAAGTAGGAAGGTCTCTTTAAAGGCCCACGGAGATGCCTTGAAACACGCAGCGTTATTCAATGTGTTAGCATCATTTCCACTGAAACAGGAAGACAGGATGGGACGTATCAAAAAGCTCCTCTCCTTTTTAAAAATAGCCAATAGTGTTTCGTTTATATCACAGCCCGGTCAGAGCCGTTGAGCTCAGTGAAGCCACAGTTTCCTTCTAATCTCTAACAGTTTCTCCTCCTAATCTCCTCCATATAGCTTTAAGATATAGCATTCTGTGCAGAATTCAAATGAGTCCGATATGTTTTCTGGCATCCGGCCACTTCTGGCATGCGGCTAGTGTGTCTCTGGCCTGGAGAACACTGTGTGTATGCGCGCTGCGGCGGTCCGCATGACACTAATGTTAGACCAGATGAAAAATGGAAAAACATATTTACACTGAATCATTCTCTATCCCCTATATAGGTCACTATGTGCCATTCACCATGTAGAAAATAGAAAACTTGTGAACAACTGACCGATTTCAGCCGCAGCGTCATCGTCTATTTATAATGTAGATTCCAGAGAGCATTTGATTGGACAGATAATCTGATGAGAAGCTGAAGTACAGCGTGATGTCATCAAAATCGTTGATCCATTTTGGCGAACACAAGACTGTAAATTGTGAATGCTTATATATTCTAAATGTGAATTATGTTAATGCTTTATGCTGTGTTCACACCAAACGCGAATAGAGTGTCAGGAGTGAGTGATTTCAATGTTAAGTCAATGGAAAGGCGCGTTGACGCGTGTCTGGAGGTCCTGCGGCGTGATAGACGCGTTTCATGTGGCACAATGGACGCGATTCCGCCTCATTCGCACGAATGTTGCGAATTGAAAGCAAATTGAGCATCTTGTGCGATACGCGCTTGAAGCGAATTCGCGTCTGACGCCCGCGTTAACCAATCAGGAGCCTGCTTGCTGCTGTCATGTGGTAAAGTGACGTGATGAGAAACCCTGCATAATTTTAAATACTACTATTGTATCACAAAATGTAGTTTTAAGACTTTTTCAGGTGAGAATGTAGTTGTTTAAAGCTCAAATGTGTGGTTAATTTATAAAGAGAAAATCTTGCGTTTTTGGAGTTGTGAGATCCAGGCGATCACCGGGCACTCAGCGCTCATTAACCCCGGTGAGAGCATCCTTGCCTCGGCTAGTCCTTCTGACATTTGCCACTGGCTCTGATGTCCTGTAGTGGTTCGTCTTGTGTATATCTAACAGGCGATCTTTGGTGCCATGAATCTATAATTTGTTGTCTGCCAAATCGTTTTGACTGAGGGCAAAGAGATGTTTCATAACTTTTAATTTTTTTATTTAAATATACATGCAGTGAAGATAATGTAGGAGTTGCCTGGACCACATTTGTGAGGCTATTAATGATTAACATATTTTTTAAGGAAAATGAAAAGAGGCAGAGTGGTGTTTTATGACATATTTCTCCTGGAGCGCCTTGAATGCGCGTCTATTTCGCTTCAAACGCTTGATTTATACGTGCGTCCAATTCGCTGTGGACGCACAAATGGATTCAAAATGTTCAAGCATCAAACTAGACACGGTAGACGCGATTTTGACGCTCTATCCACGTTTGGTGTGAACGCAGCATTAGAGCGCACTAGCTTAAAGATAACAGCTGCGTGTCCACCAAAGCGTTTTTTCAAACGGCTTGCTGGCGTATTCAATTGTTTTCAATGGGAGCGCCGCATTTTTAGAACGCCCATGAGCGTAATGAGATGCTGAGCGAGTATTTCACGCTCAAGCACTGAGCGCTTAGCGTTTTTGACTGGTCGCCGAGAGTTGAAGGATGTTCAACTTTGAGCAAAACGCAGCGCTCATCACTGTCACTTTTCACCCAGCCGTCCAATCACAGTGGAGGAGGGGCGGGACAAATACAACAACGACCAACCGCCACATTCTGCGTGTACAACGTCAACAGATGAAAACAAGCAGCATAATAACAGAACAAAATTATTTAAAACAAGAGCCAGAGAAAATACTTAACTTTTTTTATATATTGAATCAATACAGAAACAAACTATCTGTGAAATGAGATACTAGTAACACTTCCGCGGATATTCCGTATCATAACAAGCAAAGAGTCTCAACTGAAAAAAAACGCTGCGCTGCCAAAATGCTCTCAAGCGCCCACAGCGAGATGTTTTCACCAAAGCGCCTAGCGTTTTCAGCTGGATAAAAACGCTTTGGTGGACACGCGGCCTAGACTAACATATTCATACTAAAAGCCAAAAAAACTTTCATGGAGACTTTAATGTCCTATAGTTATTGGAACCAAACTTGAATTGCCTACCGCCTGTAAACTGTTAGTTCTAAGTCCTAAGGACTGATCCACAGGTGCATGTGCAATAATTGTTTATGGTTGTTTGAACAAGCATGAAAAAACACTTTTGTTTAAACACTTTTCAATAAAGATCAGGACAGCTTATTTGGATTTTACTAAATTAATTTTAAATTCTGGATTATACAACATATATATGTACACACACACACACACACACACACACATATACATATATATATATATATATATATATATATATATATAAAAACAAAACAATTGACTCAATTCAATTGCAATATGCTTACTTTTTTATTTTTTAAATGTAATATTTGAATAAAAGGTGAAGATGTCAATTTTCCTAGTTCGGACATACATTTTGGCTACTACAGCATATCCAAGTGAAACGGCTTCTCGAACAAGAAAAAAAAGTATAGAGCAGGACTTTTCCATATAGGGAATTGATTGGCTCATTGAATGGATGTGGTTTGCTATTACTGTGATCTCATGTGAGTGACAGGTTGTGCCGCCCTCGCACCAGTAAACACATCATCTGAGAAGCGATGATGCTGCAAGAGGAAGGGCCAATGCAAATAGTTTGTGACTTTCACACAGCGTTTCCACAGAATGCAGTCATGAACTTGTTACAGGCATCATTTCCTGGGGCTAGGTGCTTTGCTTAAGGGCACAATGGTTATGTTTCATGGCTTGCTTCTTATGGGAATCAAACCAGCCCTGTGGCTTAATCATTACATCACACCACCCCCAGATGTTTGGGGGTTTAATAACAGTAATGTTCACTTCCTCTAATGTTTCCTAAATTATAGAGTGAAAAAAGATAATTAGAAAGGCACCACGGCTCTTGTAAGGACTGCAACACTCTGTTCTCCTTGCTCTAATTGGAGTTACAGCTCCAGGAAACCAGATTAGTATCAGAAATCACCTGCTGAGTGGTCTACTGAAGTAATTCCAGAAGGAGCACCTCTGTTGTGTGCATTTACATGTACAACCCCTCCACTCGATCCCCACCGCTCGGCACGTGTACGTATCCGACCGAGACTAATTGTGCAACACTGCATTTGCACACAGAAAAGGGGAGGGGAGAGAAGTGTGCGGTATCCATGACAACTACCAGAGAGGTGGTTTCAGACTGCATGCGAACTAAGCTTTGTGCATTCGAGGAGGTCAGCTGACAGGTCTGTGACGGTGTGTCCTTTCTGAATCGAAACCCAAATAAACAAGCCACTATAAATGACCTTTAATACAAATGATGCATGAAAGTGTTCTTGCCCTTGACAGCAAAAGTATGAATTTGATCAATAATGCAGCTTTAGTCACAGCACTTTAAAGGATAGTTTATCCCACAACAACAAAAATTCTATCTATTTTGTCCATATAATGACAGTCAATGAGGTCCAATCTTGTCTTGTTGTCTTTCGTTATATGAAGAAAAACATCAATATTCATCAAAATATCCTTTTGTTTTTGATATGCCTGGTCACATTTACTGTTGTTAGCTAATTTTGCAGGCGAAATCCAGTCATTTCAAAAGGAATCCACGTGATCGGGAATTTCGCATGGGGGTGAAAGATTTCCCCATGCAGATTTTGCAGTGGGTTGATACCGAAGGCTGAAAGCTGCTTTGCTTGAAAGTGATTTCTGTGTGAGCTGTTTCATAGATGCTACTACTGGTAACACTTTAGAATAATGGTCCGTTATTAATAAGGAACTATGCAGGAAGAAATGCAGGATTAATGAGTAGTACTACATTAACACTTCAGATACTACTACTAACTAATATAGAAACAAGCTTAACTAATCAGTATGTAATATAAAATTTAGGAACTAAGATAATAACTTATTAGGTAATCAATAATTACTGAATGGGATTGGTATCATGAAGAACCAATAGGTAACTATGACAAATTATAAAAAATAAAAAAAAAATTAATTACTAATCACAACATTAACGTGTCTGAGATGTGAGCAATTGTCTCTTTTTTTTACTCTCAACGTTGTCAAAATGCGTCACTACTCAAGTGTTACCTAGTTACTATGCAGGAACTACTGGTGACCTGGGCCATTATTTTAAAGTGAAAAACATAATAATGGTCCAGATCACTTGTAGTCCTTGAAGAGTGACTAGGTACTTGAGTAATTAGTGATGATTTTGAAGTGAAAAATATGTTTTTCACTTTAAAATAATGGTCCAGGTCACTAGTAGTTCTTGCATAGTGACTAGGTAACACCTTATAATTTGTCAGTTAGGCTGCATTTACACTGCATGTCTTAATGCACAATTCCGATTTGGTGACTATATCCGATTTTTTTGATGACCCGCCTCTTTTAAAAGCGAGCCGTATCCGATATTTGCATTTATGCTATACACTGGCGAAGCAGCCCAAGACCCAGAAAAAGAAGTAAAATGGCGTGATATGCAATGGATGCAGACGAAATTATTGTTCAGTGTTTTGCTTTCCGCACTATGTTTAAAGGTCAGCAAACCAATAGATATCTATTAGGGCTAGGTATTGACGCATTTCAAAAATCGATTCGATTTCGATTCACAAGCTTGCAATTCGATTCAATTTCGATTCTGTATTGATTATTGGGGATAGCAGGTACAATACATGGCAAATTTTCTCAAGGAAAACAAATCTCTTAACTAATGCTATAAACTGGGAGTCAGTTGGTACTACATTAGCCTACTATAATATTGAAGGTAAAAAAATAACTGACATGTTACACTTAAATTACACTAAATTATGTTTTTTTTTATAATAATAATAACGTTATAATATTAACTTTACAATTACATAATCATATGTCTTCAAATCTTCAACATTTAAATGGTGGCTGTCATAAAAACGTGCCAGATTTGTTCATACATGCATTAAATATTGAAGAACATTAAAAATGATAATTAATATGTAATATGGTGCATATATTTATCAAAATGCTCCTCTCTAGAGTTCATTTTTCTAGCTGACTAACGAGTTTATGGACACTGGATATGGTTTTTCTGAGGTAAATGTGACGTGACATTGTTTACAAGCTGTTTTACCAACGTCTTTCCACAGTTGAAACACTGATTGAGAGATTCCATGTGACACGATACGGATTTGGGTAAGTTTTACTGCATCTTTTAACACATTTTCAGATACACATTCATGTTTATTTCGTGCTGTAACTGGTATTAAGGTGGAAGAGAAGATCAGTTCATGTCGCTTCTCTTGAGCTGAGCTGAGCCAGAGCTACCTCGCACCAAAACGGTATTTATGTTTTTGAATTTCGTATAAAATGGACATAATCTGACCCTTTGTTTCATATCAATAGTAACAAAGCACAAATATTATTGCGATTTATTGGATTGGAGGCGCGCTACAGTGCTCCATTCGTTCATCAAGTGAAAACAGGATGACTAAAACGATTCTTAGGATTTAAGAATTGATATCGGTTCGTAAAAATTAGACTCAATTAAAATCGAGAAATTGAATTTTTTTTTTACCCATCCCTAATATCTATATTTATACCCGCATTGTGCCTGTTACGTGCTATTCACTTATTTCATACAGTTGCTAAAATATGTTATTTGCACAGTCTTTATATCACAATCCTGCAAAGATGACTCGCAGTAGCGTTTTAGACCAGACATACCGGTATAATGGTGACTGAGAGCGACCTTGATGCCGCCTACTACTTCCACTGGACTAGTTTATCACTTTACTGGAACTCATGAGATAAAGCCCGGGGAGATGTGGTCCATTTTCATCCCTTCTCTGCTCTTTTGACCACCTCCATCCTCTTTAACTCCACCATGCTTTATTTCCATTCCACTTGTCTTGTTCAAATAGTCTATTCTCTCCCACTTTAACTGTTCTTTTTGCAGTTGCTAAGTCTTTGGTGGTCTTTGCATTATCGCCCTTTTTCTATTCTCATTACTCTCTCTCTATAAAGTCATTTTCTATCTGTTCATTTTCCCTTGCAAATGCTCATGGCTGTTCTTGGGCTGAGAAAACTCACTAAAGCTCTCTTGAGCGCTATCTCTGCCTCTCTGGCGTCCTGCTGTGCTAGGCTGAGAGATAACCGAATTCACTAAGAATGCATTGCACCCACTGATAGCGTTGTTTATTTGAAATGCACTTGTCTGCGTTGTTTTAGTATCCTATTCACTATAGGAATTATGCAAATCGTCTAACGGACAATCGCACCCACAATATTGGTGCAATTCACGACCAGCAGTTTATCATATTTCAGGTTGGTTTTGAGTGCTAGATTGTGGAGGACGCAGCAGTTCTGGCATAATTTAATGGGGATGTGCAGCATCACTTCACCACTGCAATACAGCCATTCAGAAAGAAGAAAGTCATATACACCCTAGGATGGCTTGAGGCTGAGTAAATCACGGGGTAATTTTCATTTTAAAGTGAACAACTCCTTTAAGGACCCATTAGCCTGCACCATCTAAAGTTTCATTACAGAACTTTGTATATATCTCTGAATTGCCAATGGACATTGCAATGGACATAACTTGTTAAGTGAAAAAAAAAAATGGGATGGAAAGTAGTCTGTTCAATGTGCTCAAGTCTCCAGAATTTAATCTCCAGTACATCTCTCTATGCACTGCCAGCCATAAATTAACTTATTACCGATATTAACTGGAGCCTTCTAATGTTTCCCTCTGCATATGCCATGTCACAAACCTGTGGCTAATGCAGCAAGTAATAACCACAGCCTGGTTTTGCAATATTAGAACTCATCAGCTACATTTCATAATTATAGCTGTGGTAGTTATTGTTAAATTGCATGTGCTAATGAATAGGAGAAGTATTCATCAAGTATTATTATACATGGTGCACAATATTGCAGTCAGACCAGAAATCTCACAGCACTTCTGGTGAAACAGCAACATATATATGCTATAGTAAAAACATTGACCACAAAAGCAATGACTTCTAGAATTTCAAATATTTACAGTATTTTAAATGCTAAAATGTTATTTAATGTCTAATTATTAACATTATAGTTTAAACGTTTGCTTTGTCTTTTAAAATAAACCAAACAATATTTACTATAAAACAATATACATAATGAATTCTCACACTGCTAAATGAAACCTGAATCTTTAAAAATACAAAATGCATTGTTTTATCTTTCCTTGCCTGTGTTTTTTTTAAGTTGCCAGACAGTGGCAGCATTTTTAATCATATCACAAAACGTTCATATCCCCAGAAAATGTATAAATATCTGAACATACAGTATATCAAAAGAAAGAACAGAGCCTCTGCTTTTAAAATACTACAACAAAAAATTGCATTCTAACTTCATGTATTCTTTTTTTTTTTAAATCAACTGAATAGGTGTCGTTTCATGAAACACAACCCAATTTGAACAAAAAGCTGAGAAAATCATACTGTTGTCAATGACTACATCAAAAATTGGATTCAGAGCGATGATCAAAACATAGATGGAGTAGATTGAGCCCATCAACCCTCCTAAAGCTTCACAGTTGTTTCCTTTTCATGGGTTCGACATTTTATTCGGTCACAGGCCGTTTTGATTTATATGCTGCTTTATTTTTGATGATTATGGAGCCCGGCACAAAAAACAATGGGCGAATTTGGCCAGGATGCCGGGGTTACACCCCTACTCTTTTTCCGAAGGACATCCTGGGATTTTTAATGACCACAGTGAGTCAGGACCTCGGAGAGTCTCATCCGTAATAATTCACTCCTTTGATTTAGTTAAATCAAAACAAGGGAATGAATGAGTTTAACAAGACCACAGTTTACTTAAATGAGGGGCGAATAGTACGAATTTGGTAGCTTACATGTGCAATGGTTGCGTATAACTCCACTTTATATACTCATGAACTTCCCTAAATAATTCCCCTTCGGGGAATCCCTGCCGCCATTTTTAAGTGCGTTCAACTTTGTCAAGTGGGCGTGGGAAGTTTATTTGGACAGACCCCGACCCCTCGATTTTGACAGAAGGAGCGAGTCTAATCAAAACACTTCAGGCAGATCCATAGACCACAATGCAACCTGATTGTGACGTCACAGCATGTCGTGCTTAATTTAGCCCCATCCCACATAACTCTACTGTATGATATTGGAGTTATTTTGACATTTAACCGCTTAATACTGACATTATTTTCGTTTAATAATACTGATTATCATTTTCGTGATGATACCGCCAAAGCATACATGCAGGTCTATAGAATGGTGCATAAAACAAATTCATAGGGGGAAAAAACTTATATGATAAATCAGCTCCATATCAGATTTCAAGTGATCAAGGGGTTAAGGCGTTCCATTTAAACACATTGTGCAACTTAAGCAATTGCGTACATCCGAATAAACGGGATGGAGGGAAGTTAGATATGGAAGGCTAAAAAAAATTGGACTTAAATGCAACAAATGCTTCGATCGCTTGTTTCTGCAGCTTTTTCGCCTGTGTTTTGATCCGGATATTCTGTACTCTTTCATAAGATGCGTAATAGCGCCTCCCCCAATATATAACGGTGAAAACATGGATTGCTGAAAAATTCCGTCAATGTTGTGTCATAAATTATGGAAAATTCCATCAATGGCAGGGAAAGAGTTAATATTACTTTTGTTTTGATATTTGCAGTCTGTTCTTATCTCTATATAATTACTAATCTTCTAAACCTAGTAGTAAATCATGAAAAATGCTAAATCTCTAAGTTGAAATCCACCCCACAATACACCGTTCACATAATTATGCATATTATCTTCTATAATCTATGAGGCTTTAAATTATTCATTCCAAGCATTTTAATTAGGTTAAGCCTGCAAGCGACACAGTCATACATATTTGTCAAGGTTTATATTCGGTGAACATTTCTATTAAAAGACTTAATCAGGTGAGGGTAGCAAATAAATAATCACTCCGGTGCTAATTAAGTCCACTTTAACTTTTTTTTTTTGCTCAAACTCAGTCATCAAGTCAGTGCATAAATTTGAATTTTACTGCAGCTGAAAAAAAACCTGATACACATACAGTATAAAAATGATTTCATGTATTTGAGGGATGAAAGTAGAAAGTGCTGATAGTAGTGGGCTCACAACAAGAAGTGCTGTTTTCTCTTCCCACTGAAACACGTACCTCTGTCCCCAGACACCGATACACAGGGGACCTTACTTTCCAAAACTGGCCTCTCACACACTTTACTTTGCCTTTCACTAACTGCTGATGCTCATTCAGTTTTTCTTATTTAATTATTATGTGTGCTCCCAATGTCCTTTTGGCCTTCTAAGCAAAGTTTAGAAGTTGTCATCAAAATGTGTTTTGTCTGATACATGAAAATCTGTGCATAGAAATCCCACTGATTTGTTCCCCATTAGAGAAACAGACTGTCATTGATAATAATATAAACTTTTCTAGACAGACCTACCGTGTGCTTTGAGGTCAAGTCAGTGTCATGGATAATACATAAAACTACTGCAAAAAATATCACAATAATAATAAAACTGTCCGAATATAATAATTACACATTATACAAGAATGATCCAGAGAAGTCACTGCTACCATGGAAAAAGCATTAAGCATTGAAAATGTAACATTTTATCATATTTATACTTGTTTTATAATTTATATTCATTTTTATATTTACCGTCATGCTTGATGACTGAACAGAAAACTGCTCTCTGTGCGCATCAAAAATCTATGTGACGAAATCCAGTACGGTTGCACGGTTATTTCTAATATCATCTTTAACGTCTTGCCCTGCCTGCTTGATTTAATGTGTTAACCGTAGAGGTCAAGTTATCCTTCTCATCTGAGCCACAGCAGCTCTTCGGCCTCCAGCAGGTGAGAGATTTCTCTGCTACCAGAGCATCAGCCTTATAATTTATTCTGACAGCACACTGATACGCCTGCTAATGGCCTGTGGTCTGGCTCAGACAAACTCAATCCATTTGTGTATTCATTGATTGACAAGGGCACTGAAAAGAAGGGCATTGTGTGGGTTTGGAAAGAGACCGGGTTAAAACGGCTTCTGTGAAGCGCTCTTCTGTTTGTCAACACTCACAGTTTTCTTACCTCTTTGGCTCAAATCATTGCATTCTGCATGTAGGTGTTGCATCATTGCCACAAGGGCAGTAAATAGTCTCCTATGTTCAGTTTTCTATCTCTTGTAAATAACTGTCAAGGCAGAGTAAAAGTACAGTCACATTTACCGTAGTTCTGGACATTTTTGCATGGAAAAGCTAGCAATTTCACTAGGAATCCACATGATCAGGAGTTTCACGTGAGGAAACAGGTTCAAATTGGTCACTCGAATTTGCTGCATTGACCAACAGAAATCTGGAAAGCTGCTTGGCTTGAAAGTGACTTCTGTGTGAGCTGTGCTTCATACGTCACTACACTATTGACAATAGACAACTGAATTATTTTTGCCTGCAAAAAACGTTCCTAATTTGATTTGAAGATAATCGTGATGGGTGAGTTAAAGTTAGGTAAACGTTGCTACCTGAATCTGGTTTCAGGACACTATGGTGTTTCTAGTTTTTGTCAGTGCTGACGTTTAACGGATGAGATGGGAACGAGGGGCGGATAAGACACGCAAGGGCAGACGGCCACTTTGATCATGGCTGTAGCTTCAGAAGCAAGTTTTATCTGCGAGAGGCTGGATGGATCGTGGGGCAGAGGTTCTACAGATCAAACAAACTAGAAATGACCATCACTGGCATACGTAATATCAAAGGGTCCGGAAGAGATGAGCAAAGCATGAAACCTTCTGAAGATGTGTGATTCTCTCGGGCTGTCTCTGAATAGTCTCAGTCTCCCACTGGACCTGGTGCTGCTGCAACAAAAGCAGAGGCTCAGATTGGCTTTCAAGTACTAACATGTAGGTAAATATAAAGTGCAAGCCGACACATATCGAATTGCTCCTTGGTCTCTCATGGTTTTTAATTTTATGAGTTACAATGTCCTTGGACATGATTTTCTGTGTCTTTCTTTCTTTAGTTCTTTTTATGTGATGTTAGAAATAGGAATAGATCGATTTTAAAATATCAATACATTCGTACATAATAGTAATAATACAAAAGTGGCTTTCGGACATACCAGAGCTGTTGAAAAACAGAGTTGCGACACTCCCGAAATGCGCCTATTTAAGTGAGTTTGTCATTGTACCGTTTTGTTGTTGTGTTTTCATGAACCCACAATTCAAGCAACCCGTCCCCCTGAATTGGTGCTAGTTTTAAACCGAAACTAAAACGAGCACGGCCGCATTGTCAGTCATTCACGGTGCGTGTGTCCAGTCCGGCGCGTTTTCAGTTGATCCCTATGGAAGCTTAACTTTCATAGGAATTCATTGTGAACACTCGCTTTGCTCCGCACCCCTCCGTTATGAATGCCCGTGCGGCCGTCTGTGTCTTACATTCTGTGAGTGAGATCCCACCCCCAAGGGCGGGTTAAAAACATGTGGAACTTGCTCCTACTACTGGCTGTAGTCTCTAGCCTTTGGCCAAAAAAGCCTCAGATGACGCAAAATGACGATATTTGCGTCATCGGAGGCTTTTTTTCAGACATAAAATACATAAATATCTCTTCTCAGGGGGATATGAGGGGCGGAAGCACTATCATTCGAATATACCACAGGGTTTCTACTGATGCAAAGCTTAATGCTAAATCGCTGAAGTAACCCTTTAAGCACAATCGATGGTAAGTTGATGAAATTACTGCATGTTTTGACATTTTAATGCATTAGTTGACCAGTAGTGGTATTTTATGTAGTGCGTTTATCATTAGATAATAGATAGTTAGACTATAATAGCAGTTAGGTAGCGTGAGCAACACTTTATTAGCTACCATACCCAGATGCTAGTTGTCATATTTTTTAACAGTTTTTAGTCTGTAGGCGGTCAAATGAGTTTCTATGAAGACTGCCCATTCAAGGAATAACTTATCTAGCCCCTCACATGATATATTACATAATAAACTGTTTTGTTGAATGCAATTGTTTTTTTGTTAAATTCAGTATTTGCTAACTTGCATTCATTAATATTCACTTGATGTGTATTATTGGACTATCATAATAGGATGCGAGTGATTCAATTTATAAACTTCTAAAAACCTAGTGTTTGATAATGTCTAATATTAAAATGCAAAACATAAGTTATGACTGGCAATACTCTTTTTAGCTACTAGACTATGGCACCTTCAAATTTTTTTAAGTCATTAAAGTCGAGTCGGCGTTGACTAGTCGCTGATGATGTCATTAATGAACAAATAAGCCTGAACCTCGAGCTGAGACTCGAACACGGGTTGCCTTGTGCACACCTATGGCACATTACACACAGCTCTGCCCACAAGGCTATTTTTATCAGTTCTTTTGTCTTTGGGTCGTTATAATTCTCACAGATTTCTGCTCGTTCTAAATTAGATATAAAGTAGCACAGTAAAGATTACACTTATATGAATGCATTAGTGAGAGAGTGATTGCGTGTCTGTGAATTAATTCTACCTGGCAGTGTCTCTCTAATAATAGTAAAGCTGTGGGTTTTAGTTACTAAGAAATATATGCTAGAACTTTTCAGTTTATAAGCTATTTTATTGATAAATCACAGAAGAGTGTTGAGAATACATTTCTGTGCTACTGAATGATTCTGTGTGTGCGAGCTAGTGTCTGTGTCTGTGCGTGTGTGTGTGTGTTACAATGCAGCACGCCTGAGTTTAGAAAGGCAATTAACTTACCATTACAATAAGCTGTTTAAAATGTGCATTCAACCAATCAATTTTGAGCATCCAGATGGTATAAACAAACATATCTTGTGGAGCTCTCTCAGAGTATACATTTATTTGCCATTTTAACTGTTGGAAACTTTTAACTGTTAAAAGTAGACATCAAAGATTATTTTGTTGCGCCATGGCATTGCATATGAATATTATTTTTCCTGTCACCAGATGTCTCTAATTTTGAAACCTTTACACTATTTTAACCTTTTTAAATGTAGCATTTAAAACATATATAAACTTATACAAATCTAGTGTTTGATAATGTCTAAATATATATTCAAATGCAAAACCTAAAAAAATAAGTTATTATTACAGGCAATACTCTTTTTAGCAACTGATTTGCCTTAACATTTTTAAATGGTCATTAATGAATCATAAAGAGTGCACAAATATTTTGTAGACTACCAATAAAATATCCTCGAAATATTAAATAAATATTATTGTATAAATATACATAAATATTATTATAATTAAAATGTAGCAAATTTATTTATATGATAAAAAGTTACGCTTAATGTTCTGTTTCTTTTGAAAGCTAAGGAGTATGAGTATGATCCAAGTAAGGAATACCTGAGGGTTAAACTCGAGACCATATTGTTGTCTCTTTATCACTCCCAAGGATAAAATGCTACTGTAAATGCTGTCAATGTAGTAATCAATGCACATTATGCATTAATATTCAACAGATATTGGTGCAAATATAGTGAAACTACTGTATATCCTACTTAAATCCATTCAAAAAGCGTGGAGTTGCTCTGAACTATTGAGAGCCCCATGTGACTGGCGGCAAGATCACAGCATGTCGCAACTCAGTTTTTCAACGGCTCTGGCACATACGAAGAAACATTCCTTTATGCTAATGAGCTGTGATGCGATTCCAAGACTATCAGTAGCCATGAAGACACTGAAGCTCTTCTGTGTGATTTGCCCCTGGCTGCATAAAGAAATATACAAAATATGTAAACCGTGATGCTGTTCTGAATTACTCTGGTTCATGCGCTATGATCATTTTCATTCATATTTCTCCTTCAACTCATCTTAAAGGAGTATTCTGGGTTCAACAGAAAGACTCTTTCGACAGCATTTGTGCCACAGAAAATAATTTGTCCTCAACTAAAAACAAAATTACAGTACACAGTGAAAATCGAAAAAGCACAGCGCTAGACAATAAACAACTTATCATATGCGTTTAGACAGCCACTTGCTTTGGTCTGTAATCTTCTGTTGCCATGCACATGTTCTCTGAGGTGTTTTCACAAGAAAACAAAGCTCTCAGAAAGAACAGTGCAGTCAGAGATCGTTCTGTTCTCGTACTGGAGCGCTGCAGTTTGTAGGTTTGCACATTTTAAAGGGATAGTTCACCCAAAAACGAAATGTTTATGTTTATCTGCTTACCCCCAGGGCATCCAAGATGTAGGTGTCTTTGTTTCTTCAGTAGAACACAAATGAAGATTTTTAACTCCAACCGTTGCAGTGAGATAGTCGTACAATGCATGTCAATGGGGATATTTTAGAGTATGAGAGCAATGAGAGTAAAAACACATAGACATACGAATCCTTATTAAACCATGTGGCTCGTGGCAACACATTGATGTCTTAAGACACGAAACGATCGGTTTCTGCGAGAAACCGAACAGTATTTACTGTATGTAATTTTTTTACCTCTTATCAGATGAATGACATCCAGTATTCCCAGCGCCATAACTTCTGGCAAATAAGGTCAAAATACTGGCACGATCAAAGATATAAATATGTGGATGCCTCATTCGACCGATCCGCGCAGGCACTAATGAGGAATCTATGTCTATTATCGCGCCGCTATTTGCATGTATTTTGACCTTATTCGGCAGAAGTGATGGCGGGGACGGCTGATGCAGAGCCATAGAAAAAAATGACATTTTAAATATGGATATTTTTCTTACACAAACGCATCGATTCACATCGATAAGGCCTTTATTAACACCCCAGAGCCGCGTGTCACGTTATTTGACGGACAGATGCATTTTTTATGGACTTTAAAAACACAGCAACTATTACTGCTATTATAATTCTTGGATTAGCCAGAACATTTTTAATTTAACTCAAATTGTATTTGTCTGAAAGAAGAATGTCATATACATCTCGGATGACTTGAGAGTGAGTAAATCATGGGCTAATTTTCATGTTTGGGTGAACTATCCCTTTAAGTGCACCACCAAATTTGGCTGTCAATCTTTTCACCTTCGTTCTTCGGCGCCTCTTAAGTCTCTTTCTTTCCCGGTCCTAATTAAACACGTCATACGTAATTAAACAAGCTCATGTTTGAAGAAAGAACCATAGAAAGGTGAGGCAAGAGAGAGATGCTGATAATAAACTAAATGGAGCTTCAGTGCTCAGGAATGCAGAATTAACAGGAAGCTCAAGTTGAAAAGCTCAAAATGAAAATCAAATTAATTTCATCCTAGCCTCCACTTAACTGTGATAACCCTAGATAATAACAGACTGCATAATGCACCGCTTTTAGTTATTTATTCACATAGCTGATGTCCAAGTTTCCTTGCCGGTTTGAGGACACATCCTCTGAGATTTATGGCAGCTGTTTGCTGGTATTTTTACACTTCTGCTTACAAAGGGAATTTGGCTATTGCTTGTTAAGGCTTGATGTGTTATTGTATTTTATTTATTATAACAGGGTGGAGTATTTTTAAATACAAAAATCTAAATTCAGAGATTCGGACGGCAATTAAATTACAACACGACCTTGGTGTTTGTCAAAAAACCGAAGGTAATTCGGCCGGAGATTTTTGCATGGGTGTTGGGGAGAAAAACACTGACATTCTAGATTCAGGCTGCAATAAAATCATCGACTAGCCCCTGTAAATGTTGAAAATACCTTACAACCCCATGAGAAACAATTACTGTCAGAATAGGGCTAAACTCAGTCCAGGTACACAGGAGTTAATTCTTGACAACATGCCAACACACAACATGAAGGATGTGCCTGTTTGCACTGATTTGCGGAGAAAAGAGCTGAAGAATTGAATGGAGAGATGTGGGCAGCAGTGAGCTGACACTTTGATGGTTTGTTGGGTATTTTTTCCTAATTGACTTCACTTCCCACTGCTTCACCCTCCATTTGCACTGTTTAGTCTCACAGTTGCAGTTGCTATTTGCTCATTGCTTCTCTTTAGACAGTGCACACACTTGGCGACTGGTCAGATTTCAAACGGGTTTTAACATTTGTTGTAGCATCTGTGACTTTTTTTGCAGACTAGTTGTATACCATAGTGTATACCAGCTGCTGTCTTGTAGTGTGCACTACAAATTTTACCTTAACAGTTCTGGTACCTTGGTATCATTAATAATTTTATGTAAATAATTCACTGATTAATCACATTTGTATAGTTAATACATTATTTTGCTTATTAAGGAAATAAAACAACAGTTTGGGGTTTGGAAGTTTATTTGGGTGATAAAAATCTTCTCATTAATGTTTATACGAAAATATTAAGGTGATATTTTATAGCTGTTTAGTTTCAAAGATAACTAGACTGAAAGACAAATTTCACTTAATGATTTGACAACGCCTTGTCTAAAAAGTTTAAATAGTTGGAAGGTCTGGATGGATGGGTTGGTGGGTGGGTGGGTGGGAGGATGGATGGATGGGTGGAAGGTCTGGATGGAATGATGTATGGATGGATGGGTGGGTGGTTTGGTGGGTGGATGGATGGATGAAAGGTATGGATGGATGGGTGGTTTGGTGGGTGTCTGGATGGATGTACACTCTTAAAAATAAACGTTATTTGGCGGGGTGTATGGTTCCATGAAGAACCTTTAATATCCAAAGAACCTTTCCATTGCACAAAGGGTTCTTTGTAGTGCAGAAATGTTCTTTAGACCAGGGGTTTTCAAACTTTATGATGCCAAGGACCCCCAAATATGATCAACCTTTTATGAGGGACCCCGCTTCCTAAAATCCATTTACATTTATGTATGAAAAACATTAAAAACTGTTAGATAAATAGTAAGTGTGACATTATAAATACTACATATTGTTTCCAAACTTAAATTGGCTATATTTAAAGGGATAGTTCACCCAAAAATGAAAATGATCCCATAATTTACTCACTCTCAAGTCATCCTAGGTGTATATGATATTGTTCTTTCAGGTATTACAATCAGTTATATAAAAAAATGTCCTGGCTCTTCCAAGCATTATAATGGCAGTGAATGGCAGCCCAAAGTTTGAAGCCCAAAAAAGTGCATCCATCCATCATAAAAGTGCCACACACCACGGCTCCAGGGGTTAATAAAGGCCTTCTGAAGTGAATCGATGGGTGTGTGTGTAAGAAAAATATCCATATTTAAAACTTTATGAAGTAAAATATAGCTAGATATTTTACTTTACAACCCCAGTGAGAAAGATAAAGGGGACTATAGTGAGAAACTCACTAGAAAGATACAAAGCAAACATACAATTCTGGAAAGTATGTATACAGCAAGACACATTTAGAAATGAAACAGTTAGAATGTTCGGTAGACTTTAACCATTTTGCCTTGTCTTTTTTATCCTCTGAAATTTTCTGGGGAACCCTTAGAAACTTCTGGAGGACCCCGGACCCCAGTTTGAAAACCCCTGCTTTAGACTATAAAATGGTTAGAAAAGAATGGTTCTTTAAAGCACCTTTCACAAAATGGTTCTTCAGGGAACCAAAAATGGTTCTTCTATGGCATCGCCGTGAAAACCCCTTTTTTGTTCTTCCTGGCACCTTTATTTTCAAGGGTGTATGGATGGATGGGTGGTTTGGTGGATGGATGGATGGGTGGGTAGATAAGATTGTGCCGAATGAGGTCAAAACTCTTTATTGACATTGAAACTAAAGAAGGCTAATCTGTGATAATGATACACTAGCATCAGATAAACAACAAGAACGCCATGCCAACCCTTCACTGGAGCAGTTCAGGCAAAGCTAAAAGCATTGTAGTAGATCTTCACAGAACTGATGTTAGCAAAGAGAAACGTCCGTTAGAAACAGTGGGCTTTCAATCATCCATTTAGAATGAGAAATGCAGTCAGCATGTGTCCGCGGTCTTAGCCAAGATTAGCTAATAGTCGCTAAGCAAAGCGGCAAGCGAGAGCCAGTTTTCCTACGGCTGCGCTAATGACATTAACTCCATATACACAAGCTAATCAATCCGCTAGAGACTTTGGCCAAGCCATCAACCACAATTAAGAGATGACAAACTCCATCCGGTGTGTGCTGATGCATTTTTTAAATATCATAATTAGTTTGAGCCATACGTTTTGAAAGTGACTTTGAGTCGAAATTAGCAGGCCCGATGTGCTCATCAGCACGCTGTGGAGATCAAGTCAGAGAGGATTAAAGCTTGTGTGTTAATGGAGCACGGGTATTTTTAACCACTAAATGCTAATCTCTAATGCTGGATTTCAGATACGTGACTAGCAGAAAACTGATTCATGCTGCATGTTTGAGTTCAAGGCCATCACGGCTAGCTGAAGAAAGCTTGTATGTGATTTTATTACTTTGCGATTCACACAGTTGACGTGTGGAGGACAGTTCATACACAGTACGCTACACAGTACACACAGGTTTTATAAATGGCTAGTCCTTGAGTTTCAAGTGCAGTGTAGAGTGCATATTTGTAGTTGTGCATGCTAAGGTAAGTTAAGCAGCATTATTGTTTATAGCTAGGCGTAGTGATTTGAACAAACCTATAACCTTAAAGGGAGAGTTTTTCAGTACAATTTAAGTCACTGGGGTCCAATGTCATTTGGTCTCTATTAGGGCTGCACAATATATCGAAATATCGCAAATGTACATATCGCAATATGCATATCGCAAGGGCACGCAATATCTGAATGATTTTAATAGGCTACTTCAACATTGTGAAAATTGTGTGTTTTAGATCAACAGTATATCAGAGAATAGACTGGGCACACGACTGTTACTTATGTGACTTGCTTGACGTTAAAAAGAGTTATTAAACTAACAGTGCTGTCTGCCACACATACCAAAATGTGCGCACAAGCCGTTCTTTTTTGTGTCTTGTTACACAATCTAACTGTCAATGCATTCTTTTCCCAGAAATAATGTGAAACACATAAATGGTATAATTCTCAGTTTTCAAAATATAATATAATTTAAATATAATTTAAATAGATATTACACCCTTAAAGCAATATCGTATCGAATATCGCATTATTTAACAAGGATATCGAATATCGCATTTTTCTTCTATATCGCACAGGATTAGTCTCTATTGACTTTTATGGTAACATTCTTCAAAATATTTTAATCTGCGTGCAGAAGAGAGAAAATCATACAGATTTGGAATGATATGAGGTTGAGTAAATAATTACAGAATTTTAATTTCATGTGAATTGTCCCTTTAGATTTTGTTAACTCACACATTGTTTGTGCTAATATATTGATGACTGTGAGTTCCATAATGATACACATTAAAAGCACCAATGTGTAATATATGTATATCAGCATACACATCAGTAAATATTATTGTAAGAAATCTCGTATGCTCACCAAGGCTGTATTTATTTGATTGCAGAAACATTAATATTGTGAAATATTATTTGGTAACACTTTAGAATAATGGTCATTAGTTAACATTAGTTAATGTATTAACTAACAAGACCTAACCATGAACAGTACATTTGTTACTATATTTGTTCATCTTTGTTAACGTTAGTTGATATAAATCCAGCTGTTCATGGTTTGTTCATGTTAGTTCACAGTGCATTAACTAATGTTAGCAAGATTTTAATAATGCATTAGTAAATGTTGAAATTAACATTAACAAAGATTAATAAACGCTTTATAAGTGCAGTTCATTATTAGTTCATGTTAACTAATGTAGTTGACTAATGTTAACTAATGACCATTATTCTAAAGTGTTACCCAATTTAAAAAAAAACTGTTTTCTATTTTGATATATTGTAAAATGTCATTTGTTCCTAAGATGACAAAGCTGCAAATTTTCAGCATCATTACTCCAGTCTCTAATGTCACATGATCCTTCAGAAATCACCAAATATGCGAATTTTCTGCTCAAGAAACATTGTTTATTATGTTAATTTCTTATATAATGTTGAAAACAGCTGTGCTGCTTATTATTTTTGTGGAAACCATGATATATTTTTTTTTCAGGATTCTTTGATTAATAGAAAGTTCAAAAGAACAGCATTTATTTGAAATATAATTTTTTTTGAAACAACGTAAAAGTCTTTACATCAATTTTGATTAATTCAATGCCTTCTTGCTAAAGAAATTATTCATTTATTATATACAGTGAGGAAAATAAGTATTTGAACACCCTGCTATTTTGCAAGTTCTCACACTTAGAAATCATGGAGGGGTCTGAAATTGTCATCGTAGGTGCATGTCTACTGTGAGAGACATAATCTAAAAAAATCTAGAAATCACAATGTATGATTTTTTAACTATTTATTTGTATGATACAGCTGCAAATAAGTATTTGAACACTTGTCTATCAGCTAGAATTCTGACCCTCAAAGACCTTTAGTCTGCCTTTAAAATTTACTTTACTCCATTTATTATCCTAAATTAGATGCACCTGTTTGAGGTCGTTAGCTGCATAAAGACACCTGTCCACCCCATACAATCAGTAAGAATCCAACTACTAACATGGCCAAGACCAAAGAGCTGTCCAAAGACACTAGAGACAAAATTGTACACCTCCACAAGGCTGGAAAGGGCTACGGGGAAATTGCCAAGCAGCTTGGTGAAAAAAGGTCCACTGTTGGAGCAATCATTCGAAAATGGAAGAAGCTAAACATGACTGTCAATCTCCCTCGGACTGGGGCTCCATGCAAGATCTCACCTCGTGGGGTCTCAATGATCCTAAGAAAGGTGAGAAATCAGCCCAGAACTACACGGGAGGAGCTGGTCAATGACCTGAAAAGAGCTGGGACCACCGT
Organism: Gobio gobio; assembly: GCF_949357685.1. Taxonomy (NCBI): domain Eukaryota; kingdom Metazoa; phylum Chordata; class Actinopteri; order Cypriniformes; family Gobionidae; genus Gobio; species Gobio gobio. The sequence goes on along the minus strand of NC_137101.1, from coordinate 23,062,040 downwards.
TTCCAAGGTTACTGTTGGTAATACACTAAGACGTCATGGTTTGAAATCATGCATGGCACGGAAGGTTCCCCTGCTTAAACCAGCACATGTCCAGGCCCGTCTTAAGTTTGCCAATGACCATTTGGATGATCCATTTGGAGTCATGGGAGAAAGTCATGTGGTCAGATGAGACCAAAATATAACTTTTTGGTCATAATTCCACTAAACGTGTTTGGAGGAAGAAGAATGATGAGTACCATCCCAAGAACACCATCCTTACTGTGAAGCATGGGGGTGGTAGTATCATGCTTTGGGGGTGTTTTTCTGCACATGGGACAGGGCGACTGCACTGTATTAAGGAGAGGATGACCGGGGCCATGTATTCCCTCAGTTAGACCATTGAAGATGGGTCGAGGCTGGGTCTTCCAACATGACAATGACCCAAAGCACACAGCCAGGATAACCAAGGAGTGGCTCTGTAAGAAGCATATCAAGGTTCTGGCGTGGCCTAGCCAGTCTCCAGACCTAAACCCAATAGAGAATCTTTGGAGGGAGCTCAAACTCTGTGTTTCTCAGCGACAGGCCAGAAACCTGACTGATCTAGAGAAGATCTGTGTGGAGGAGTGGGCCAAAATCCCTCCTGCAGTGTGTGCAAACCTGGTGAAAAACTACAGGAAACGTTTGACCTCTGTAATTGCAAACAAAGCCTACTGTACCAAATATTAATATTGATTTTCTCAGGTGTTCAAATACTTATTTGCAGCTGTATCATACAAATAAATAGTTAAAAAATCATACATTGTGATTTCTGGATTTTTTTTTTTTAGATTATGTCTCTCACAGTGGACATGCACCTACAATGACAATTCCAGAACCCTCCATGATTTCTAAGTGGGAGAACTTGCAAAATAGCAGGGTGTTCAAATACTTATTTTCCTCACTGTATATAAAAAAATCTTAGTGGCCTCAAGCTTTTAGCGTTTGTCAGTAAAATAAATAATGACATTTTTCAATAAATACATAAATATATATTAAAATAAATAAATCAATATCCAATTGAAATGTTATTTATGCATTTATTTTTTGACACTCCGTGATTTATTTATTGACACATTTTATGATTATATTTATTTATAAATCTTTTGTACGTTCATATATATGTGCAGCTATAAATGTAATACCCACATTATTGATTGATGTTTTTCATATTATGGCTAGAAAATGTAGTAATCTTGCATTTTCCGATGCTCAGATTTCTGTTGCTTGCTTCTGTGAAATTCCAGTATAATTTGCCAAATAATGTCATTCTGTGCGTCATCATGCACCACTTTCACAGGTACGCATGCATACACACAATCTCACACAGTGAACAAAGGTAACACACTTTTCCTGGAGCTCATTTAATTTCTCACAGTTTGTGTCTGTATGAACCCACGCCCACATCTTTCTCTATTTACTGTTCCTGTTCGCACTCATTTTCCCCACAGTACACAAGAGTTAAACATAGTTAGTGCTGAAACAGGCCCATCTGGGTCCCAGAGGGTCTCATCATTACTGTCGCTGATTTCTCTGTATCTCTTCATTGGTTTTCCAGGTAAGCACCCCACTGTCCAAACGCCAACTAGCAGCAATAACATTTGCTCCCTGTGGAGCCTACAGGGTATATGAACCACGCAGAGGGTTTGATGGCAGCAAACATTCACACTTCCCCTCAAGGGACAGTAGTTGGCTTCTGAGAGCTGGGTCTTTAAGATGAACTTCTGAGAAAGCCAATCAACCAGCAAATTATGATGGTTACAGATTCAATTATCGTGAGCTGAGGTGAGGAACACGACGCCATTCATATGATAATGTCTTCCATCTATCTGTTTCTATGCTCTTGAATTTAATCGACATTTGATATTGTATTTGGTATAAAATATATCGACAATTCAGTCTAAAAGGTCTTCATTACGTAATGAACCATGTGAAAGAAGGATGATTACACACTAGCAATTGGTAGAGTTAAACTCAAATGAAGCACCTGGGCCATGAAATAGGCCTATATTTGAGTTTATTATGAAAAATGTGTTCTAAGACCCTTTTGGCTCTTTTTAAAGACCCTATGAAATGGTTTAACGAAGCTCATTTCTTTGCTGGTTTGACATTTTGAAGCAGGATTTTGAAGAGCTTATCATTTTTTAAATGTGACCCTGGACCACAAAACCAGTCATAAGACGCATGGGTATATTTGTGGCAATAGCCAACAATACATTGCATGGGTCAAAATTATAAAATGATGGCAAAAATCATTAAGATATTAAGTAAAAAATCTTTAGTAAATTTCCTACCGTAAATATATCAAAAATATATATTAGTAGTAATACGCATTGCTAATAACTTCATTTGGGCAACTTTAAAGCCGATTTTCTCAATATTTAGATTTTCTTTGCACCCTCAGATTCCAGATTTTCAAATAGTTGTATCTCAGCCAAATATTGTCCTATCCTGCTAATTGTCCTGTCCTATATTTATTCAGCTTTCATATGATGTATAAATCTCAATTTCAAAAAATTTACCCTAATGACTGGTTTTGTGGTCCAGGGTCACAAATAGGCAATAGCTTTTATAATCTTGTTTTTGCAAAAAAACATTTGCTACGTGCAAGTTGGTGGCAGGGATATCAGTATTTTAATGTGAACAATATTTTTAATGTGCCGCCAATATAAATGAAAATTTTAAATGTTTGTGTGTGATGTTGGAAAATGTAATGTTATTAAATAAGTTGTTTATTTAAAAATATTTTTATTTTATATATTTTAATTTTTTTTTATAAATACTACATTTGTCACTGTACCAAAATGTCAGTAGACGGTACCAATACCAGTCAAATTTCATGATTCTCGGTACCAAATTTGGTACCATAGCAAAAACAATTGTAACTATTTTGTTGATTAAATAATATTAAATTATTAGTTACATTTTAATGTTATAAATGATTATAAAAATAATCCATTAAAACATTAGCATGTAGCCTTCAAATACTGTTCAGTTAAATAATCATTGCATTTTAAAAAAATCAAATGAAAATCAAAGAAACATTACACGTAACAGGACAAGTGGCAAGTCTATTACACTTACACTTTAAGACGTTAAGATCTATTTTGACATATCTGTTTTTTGTCCCGTCCGTTATCAAACATCACAATCTCAGATTTAATCCCGCATTTTAATACGGTTGTCACTCTTGAAGCTTTGCAGTTCTGACTAACTTAAACGCTTCTGATTGGCCATTGCGTTTACGTGCTCAACAAATATATCTGTGATTGGCTACAATGCTAAACGCTGCAAAGAAACCTTTGATTCTCTTCACAGAGCGCTTACACAAATACGCACATTTGAAAGCAGTGGGTACCGCAGATACTGCAGAAAGACTGGTACCGTTAAATTTTTTTAATTAAAGAGCCAGATTTACTAAACAGGGCAAATTAGTTTGAAAGCGCAATTCCAAAAACAGCGCCAATGGGAGTGGAAAGTTCAGCACGTGATCTACTGACTACGTGCAAATTAAAGAACACATATTCAGCCGGATCATTTCCATAATGACCAATGCAATCTGCCAAGAGCAGCCAAATTAGGGTTTGGTTTAAGACGTAAATAGTGCCGCAAATACCAGTAGAGCGCAAACCTGAGTATTTCACCTCGCATGATTCATTTCAATACTCTCCTCCCATAAATTTTGTGTCTGAAAGAGAAAATCCCACAAATGCATATACAATTAGGTCAGCCACAAAAATAACTCTGTCCAAGCCTTTTCAGGGCTAATTTTTCACTGCATGTCTTTAGGAAATCCTGACGGTAGTATTTTAATGCCAAAAGACGGTTTGCGCTAGTGCAAGCTGTTAGTAAATCTACAGCCCTATACATTCTACAAAAATAAATGTTTGTTAACAAGTTTGATTAGATTAGCCTTAAAGCTACAGACAATGACTAAAGCCTCTAGTTTTGCTTTCATAGGATCTTTAAAGTCGCAATTAAACTTAAGTAGTGACAGATCTTTTCTTCCATATTGTTACATACATCTATGTGTAACAGATTATCGAAAAAGAAAAAAAATGTAAGTTGGGGACTTCTATGCATCGGCTGTTGATTGGTTGATTAGATGTGAGCATCACACTCAAAAGTGGAGGCAGATGAAAATGAGCTTGCAGGGGCGGACATGGGCGTAAATTTCATCTAACAGTTAGGGGGGACAATAAACATAAAATTTCTCAAGGGCAATTTTTGAAGGGGACACAAATAATACAGCCAAATTTGTACTTGTAAAGATATGTGTGGGGTGTTTTGGTGCACTGAAAAATATCTTATGTCAGTGATTCTTTTCTCTGTCATTTTATCTGGCCAACAACAAAGCAATAGTTGTTTAAATATGAGTTATCATAGGTTCACCACACGGTAATATAATAATTAAATGATTTTGCTTCTTCCACATAGTATTGAGCAAAATCCAACACAGCGGTATATCCCAGGATGTCCTTCGATAAAGAGTAGGGGTGTAACCCCGGCATCCTGGCCAAATTTGCCCATTGGCCCCTGTTCGTCATGGCCTCCTATTCATCCCTATATATATATATATATATATATATATATATATATATATATATATATATATATATATATATATATAATTTATTTATTTTTTCACTCTGTCTCCTCTCCACCAATAAGCTGGTGTGTGGTGGGCGTTCTGGCGCAATATGGCTTCCGTCGCATCATCCAGGTGGATGCTGCACATTGGTGGTGGTAGAGGAGATTCCCCCCTTCTATGTAAAGTGCTTTGAGTGCCTAGACAGCGCTATATAAATGTAACAAATTATTATCTACAATATCAGCCTAATATCTGTTCACATATAGGCTTATCGCGATGTTAGTTGTAGTGGGTGACTTACAACAAGCTACCAAACAATAACCGCTAACATATCGTCTGTATTAAAGAGAAAATGATCACAATTTGATGTTTAAAGTGAATAAAATAGCCTTAACAGCCTACTAAATGGAGGTCCACAACTACTGAAGAACTTCGTTCTCTCACATCGGACTTGTGTGTAGGTGAGGAACAAACCACCATGATTAACCAAACCACTGTTAGGCGGGAACTCAAAATGTTTCTAAACTTAAAATCCATTTATTGCCCCATTTTCGTTTGTATTGTTTTACTACTTAGCCTACACAATTATTTTAAGTAAATATCATCATATTAATTACGATACACAAATGTGGTTTTTAATGATATTTTACAATAAACTGAGGGGACAACCCTCAGTTGGGGTGGTCTTGACCCGGTTTACGCCTATGGGGCAGAGTTTGAGTGCACTAAGTGATTGAAGAAGTCCTGCATACGTAACCAGATAGAAGCCTTTCGTTTTCACCTGAAGGTCCAGTTTTGACACTTAGACATCTTAAATTGACAGTCAAACATGGAACCATCTAAAAGCAGGCTATTCTTTCTTCTCTCTCTTTCAGCTTTCTGCCTGCGGACCATCAGTCCATCATAGATGTCAGTCGCAGACCGCATCTTGTGGTTTAGATCAAACAGATGTTCCCTGTCCTCAGTAAAGTCAGCTGCTCACACTTAACTCCAAAGAGGCACTTTTAATTATAGCATCCTTTCAATTATAACTGTCAATCGTGTTCTGCAGGCTCCATGTTATGAAGATGAGGATTGCACCAGTAATGCACCAAGAATGGATTTCAGCAAAACGAGCAATAACGTATCTTTCTAAAGTATTTCTGGCTTCAGATGCAGTTATTAAGCGAACAATACACACCTTAAACTGAAACTACTAACATGTTAAGTGTTGTTTTCTTCAATCGTATTTTATTTAGGGAAAGAAGGTGAGTCAGGACTGCGAATGGTGTCTCTTCAAAAAGAAAACAGGAGTATGACACCCCTATTTATTGCTCTTTAACCTGTTCATGGTGATTTAGCTTGAGTGGGTGTAACAAATACGTGCTGTACTTCATAAAGTGTATCCAATTTTAGGATTTGAATAGAATCGCATATCACCTGATGTCTTTCAGCATAACAAATACAGGGAAAAAAAGCACCTTCAATTTCTTATCACTCCCACTAGTGTGAGATTCGTCTGCTCTCAGCTATGATTCATGCATATGCTAAATAAAGATTACATTTTCAAGAAAATCATGACATAAGACTGAAACCACTAGACAATTAAAACTGAGGAAAAAATAGCTGTGATTAATTGTTCAAATCTTAAGTGTAAAGTCTATTAAATAAGTGGCCAAGTTTTTGTTTAACATGCTAGGAGGCGTATTTCATGATCTATATTTATTTTTATAAATTGACATTAATTCTTGATTTAAAGTTTTTTATTTTATCCATCTTTTTTTTCTTTCATGTAAAGAAATTAAATGTCTCATAATATGTAAAAGACCAATACCATGGTTATTGAGAGATTACCGTGCATATGTACCATGGTATTTACATGGGACTTTAAACTCCATTAAACCAGAACCACCGTGCTTGATTATTAGTGAATGTGGAGAGGAGTAAAGCATAAGTTGCAATAGAACACAGCAGATAACTGGATGTATGGAGTGAGTAGAGCGACAGATAGAGGAGTGGGTGTTTTATTGGAGCCCGAGAGTGAAATGAATGAGTCAGTCATTGAGTATGAAGTACAGCCAGATATCAGCTCTCCATTCACAAGCTGCCCTGTGCTGCCCTGTTTCCATTAGTGCCTCTGTGGAGCTCATAACCCTCTGCCATTCACGGTCACTACTATCTATGCATATGTCGATATGTTATGTAATTTCATAATTGCTCTCAGGAGTGACGTGTCTATCATATCTCAGACAAGCCTGTCAAGTCTGATTTTAGCCTACTCCGATGGAGCATGTGACATTACAGATCTGAATAAAATGGGGATTTCTATGTGGCTGCTATGGTATTCTGTTGTACCATCATCAGTGTGAATGTGTTGAAAACTACAATCCAATCAGTCATACACTCACCTAAAGGATTATTAGGAACACCTGTTCAATTTCTCTTTAATGCAATTATCTAATCACAGTTGCTTCAATGCATTTAGGGGTGTGGTCCTGGTCAAGACAATCTGCCTTGTTGATGCTAGAGGTCAGAGGAGAATGGGCCGACTGATTCAAGCTGATAGAAGAGCAACTTTGACTGAAATAACCACTCGTTACAACCGAGGTATGCAGCAAAGTATTTGTTAAGCCACAACACGCACAACCTTGAGGCGGATGGGCTACAACAGCAGAAGACCCCACCGGGTACCACTCATCTCCACTACAAATAGGAAAAAGAAGCTACAATTTGCACGAGCTCACCAAAATTGGACAGTTGAAGACTGAAAAAATGTTGCCTAGTCTGATGAGTCTGAGATGGTAGAGTCAGAATTTGGCGTAAACAGAATGAGAACATGGATCCATCATGCCTTGTTACCACTGTGCAGGCTGGTGGTGGTGGTGTAATGGTGTGGGGTATGTTGTTTTCTTGGCACACTTTAGGCCCCTTAGTGCCAATTGGGCATCGTTTAAATGCCACAGCCTACCTGAGCATTGTTTCTGACCATGTCCATCCCTTTATGACCACCATGTACCCATCCTCTGATGGCTACTTCCAGCAGGATAATGCACCATGTCATAAAGCTCGAATCATTTCAAATTGGTTTCTTGAACATGACAATGAGTTCACTGTACTAAAATGGCCCCCACAGTCACCAGATCTCAACCCAATAGAGCATCTTTGGGATGTGGTGGAACAGGAGCTTCTTGCCCTGGATGTGCATCCCACAAATCTCCATCAACTGCAAGATGCTATCCTATCAATATGGGCCAACATTTCTAAAGAATGCTTTCAGCACCTTGTTGAATCAATTTCACATAGAATTAAGGCAGTTCTGAAGGCGAAAGGGGGTCAAACACAGTATTAGTATGGTGTTCCTAATAATCCTTTAGGTGAGTGTATATTGCATTGCATTATAAAACGCGAAATAAGTTACGTTATAGCTGTATAATTTCCATAATTTCTTTTTGCAAATTTAAATTGTGTAAATGTGCATACTACAAAAGTAAAGGAAAAAATGTAAATGCAAAGAAAGCTTAAAGGGTTAGTTCACCCAAAAATGAAACCTCTGTCATTAATGACTTACCCTCATGTCGTTCGACACCCGTAAGACCTCCGTTCATCTTCGGAACAGAAATGAAGATATTTTAGTTGAAATCTGATGGCTCTGAAAGGCCTCCATTGGCACAATGGCACTTTACACTCTCAAGACCCTTAAAAGGTACTAAAGACGTCGTTACAAAGTCCATCTCACTACAGTGGTTCTAAAATAACTTTATAAATCGGCGAGAATAGTTTTTGTGCGCAAAAAAACCCTAAATAACGACTTAGATAGTGATGACGATTTCAAAACACGGCATCATGAAGCTTCGAAGCGTTATGAATCAGCGAGTCGAATCAGCGGTTTGAATCGCCAAATTTCAGCAGTTTGGCGGTTTGACACGCGATCCGAATCATCATTCGGCTCACTGATTCATAACGCTTCGAAGCTTCATGAGGCCGTGTTTTGAAATCGTCATCACTATGTAAGTCGTTATTTAGGGTTTTTTTGCGCACAAAAACTATTCTCGCCGATTTATAAAGTTATTTTAGAACCACTGTAGTGAGATGGACTTTGTAACGACGTCTTTAGTGCCTTTTAAGGGTCTTGAGAGTGAACCGTGCATTGTGCCAATGGAGGCCTTTCAGAGCCATCAGATTTCAACTAAAATATCTTCATTTGTGTTCTGAAGATGAACGGAGGTCTTACGGGTGTTGAACGACATGAGGGTAAGTAATTAATGACAGAATTTTCATTTTTGGGTGAACTAACCCTTTAACATTTAACAAAAAAAGAAGAAAAATAACTAAATATATTTATAAATAAATTATAAAATATACAGTTCAAAAGTTTGGGTAGGTTGAAAATTCTCATGCATTTATTTGAACCAAAATACAGTAAGAACATTAATATTGTGAAATATTATTACAATTATATTTATTATATAAGACTTGACTAGCCGAGGTAAAAAAATAAAAAACTACTGGGCCCTTATTTTTTTTATTATTTTTTTTTTACATTTTCTTTGAAAGAACAGTAATATTGTGAGATATTATTACAATTTTAATTAAGTTTTTTTTACTGGAATATATTTTAATTTATTCCTTTGATGGCAAAGCTGAATATTCAGCATCATTACTCCGGTCTTCAATGTCCTTCAGAAATCATTCTAACATGTTCAGAATACATATATTACATATATAGACTTGACAAGCCGAGGTAAAAATAATTACTATTGGGCCCTTTAAAAGTTTTAACATTTTCTTTTTTATAAGTGTTTGTGACCAATTCATTTGCAGTGTATTTAAATTGAAATATTAGCTGCTGGTCGAATAACACTCCTTTTGTGCTGTACTAGGACATTCACACCGCAGGTCTTCGCATATGAGATTTTATGGTTCTTAATTGTCAATGCAGTGGTGTCTGAATTTAACAGATTACAGTCTGGTGTGACCCAGCCAGGGCCACCAGCACTCACTGCGTTCCTTCAAGGCGGTGAGAAGTAAACAGTGACAACATTAGTTTCTCATTACCCACATACATGCTGTTCTGAGGAGACTTTCACTGGATCAATGAGCCATTAGAAATACAAATGGGCTTTTTATCGCTTACTGCTAATCCTAGTTTCCATTTCATAAAGGATGTTTAGACAGTCCTGTGAAACATTCATGCAGATATCACCTGTATTAGGAAGCAAAAATGTTTAAAAAAAACAACATTATACTAAATGTCTTTATAGCTCTTTCAGGTTTTCTCAATTCATACAAATCAGTCAATCATTTCTTTCTTCCCCAAGGCATCAAGAGCAAACAGTCATTGTTCACCCCATGTGAACCATCAAGAGATGAATCACCGCAATTAGATGAATAGTTTAGCCCTCATATAATTCCAAACATGTACTTTCTTTCATGGAACATAAAAGACCCAAACTTAAGTAAATTCCTGTTAAATCTTCCCATCGTTCTTCTTAAATCTTATTTGCACTTTCGAAATTCAAACTTGGCACCATAGGCGATTCTAGACCTAGTTAGGCTTCAGCCCCGGCGTCCTTAAAAAAAATCTGATTATGTAATCTTTTTTTGACGTTTGCTGAAAACGGCGGCTGCAGTAAGCTACTTGAGGTTATTCCCCTCTGAGCATGCAAACCGAATACACCACCATTACTAATAAACATCTACTGACAAATGCCATTTTAATTGGTTCATTAAAAAATTGTCAGTCGAGCAAGACTTAAACTTGCAACTCGCACTTTAAGCAAGAAATAATGCTGTGAACCACAACATCTGGGAAGCATAACATTTAAAGCATAAAATCCTAGAAGACATGCAAGAACCAATAGCATTTTGGCATCAACAACGCCATACTGATGTCACGTGTCACATTCAAATATAAGTATTATATTCAAATATAAGTATTATATATATATATATATATATATATATATATATATATATATATATATATATATATATATATATATATATATATATATATATATATATATATAGTAAAAAAAATCAAATATATAATATCAAACAAATAATATTAATAATAGTATTATTAGTCATCATTTTAATATATACTAAAATATTTAAAGTTTAGTATTATCATTATTAACATTACTATACTGTTTCATATGTTCAAAAATATATTAATATAATACTACTACTATTATTATTAATCGTAATAATAATTGTATTTCTTTTTATATTTTTGATTTGATAATATGATATTTTAGAACTATAGTAAAGGGAAAGATTTTTAACAAATAAAATATTTTTTTGCTTTTTTGCACTCTTCAGAAAAAAGTGTTTATGGTACTTTAATGGTGCATTTTAACATTTTTGGAGCTCAACGGCCCTTAAACACAGTATTTTTTCAATGTATGAAAAAGAGCAGCCTGGACATTCTGTTAAACATCTCTTTTTGTGTTTCACAGAAGGGGAAAAAAATCATATGGGTCTGTAAGGGCATACGTGTGTGTAAATGATACCACAATTGTTCTATATAAACAGCTACAGGAAGTAATATGGAGGGTAGCAAGAACATAATGTGTCATTTTGCTCTGACAGCTTAACACAGGCTTATGACAGTAATTTGTCCACAACTGTGAGTTATTTTCAAAACTCACCTCAAGTCCCTGAGGCCAGGCACAAAAATAGTCAACCCCTGTCTTTTTCCCTTTGGTGAAAAAATGAAATGTTTTCAGAGCGCTCAACATTTTGAGAAATGCTGGATATGTTTAGAATATTTTCTCCAGTGGTGCATTTCTCCTTTCCAACAGCAAAAACCAATAGACAGAGAGCATAGACCGCAAGGCACACACACATTCGGTCAGTCACCCTTGAAAATACATCAAACTAAATGGAGCCCTGGAGCATTTAAACTTCCAAATACTAGGAGAGCCTATCACGAATACAGATGAAGAGGAAACGAGTAAAAAAGACAGACCTAAAAGAAGTGAGTGAGAGTTAAGTAAATATTAGCATACAGGGCGATATATGTTTTTACTGCTGACTCTACTCATGCAAACCTTTGAAGCCAAAGCCTCAGATGAAAGCAATGTGTGCAGCTCTCTCATATCTGCTCATTTCATATATTCTACTCCCTATCAAATGCAAGTTTGTTTTCAGAGCACAACACAACCAAACCCAACTCTCCGAGGCCATTAAACAACATGAAACTGCTACATCTTTGCTGGAAACATCTATAAAAAATATTAAGCACGTTTAGCATTGGTCAGCTGGGGGGAAATAAACTGACTGAGCCTATCTGCAGTTGTTTTTCACTTCACAGAAGAAAAAAAGACATCCAGTGCTTGAGCTCATTTGCTCATCATGCTCATCTGTTTAATTTAAGGATAATAAAATGGTGTGCATGATTTATTTATTTATATAATCGCATCCACTGTGGATTAATTGACTGGGTAGTGGGTCAGATTTATAAAGAGATCTTCTGCAAGCATTTGGGGGATGCACCAAAAAGGCTACTCAGTAGCGATCAAACGGACGGCAGTGTAAACTAAGCCCAGCAAACAATTTTTTTCGTTAAAAAGACGTCTAATAACCGTCCACACATAGACCCTGACGTCTAGATTAAAACAAGGCAAAATTTGGGCTGTCCTTGAAAATGTAATAGACGTCTAACCATAGCCCAAAAATAGACTAGTCATCTAGAACATGAACAAAGAAATGAAACCAAACACCTTGTAATCACTGTTGACTTTGCTCACATGATGGAATATCATGCAGCTCGCAAGTTATTTTGACTAGAAGTGGGTTCTACTCATGGCGGAATATACCGGGTCTATAGTTAACCAAGCTGGTGAAATGACGGCTATTGCTGGCTGGGAAGGTTGAAACGGTTGAAATCTTTGATGGGGAAATGCACATCCACAGAATGACATTGTTTGTCTTATTTTAATGAAGAGAACCATAAATCTATAAATAAAACCTCTAAGGTAATAAATTACTGTAAGTATGTCTAAAACATATACCATGAGTACCAAATGTCTGAGAACAAATGTGGGGTTTATAAGGGACTTAGAAATTATATAAAAGATTACGTTCATATATGTTCAAAGGTGTGAGACTACAAAGTGTAAGACTACAGAAAATGCTTGCATTGAGAATGAAAATATACACTACACTACTGTTCAAAAATTAGGAGTAAAACTTTTTTTTTTTTTTTTGTCTCATGCTCATCAAGGCTGCATTTATTTGATCAAAAATATTGTCAAATATTATTACAATTTTAAATACCCGTCTTCTATTTTAATATATTTTAAAATGTAATTCATTTCTGTGATGGCAAAGCTGAATTTTCAGCATCATTACTCGCATGAGCCTTCAGAAATTATCCTAATATGCTCATTTGCTGCTTGAGAAATTAATCATTAATCAATAAAAAGTTGTGCTGCTTAACATTTTTGTGGAAACAGTGATAAAAAATTTTTTTCAGGATTCTTTGATGAATAGAAAGTTGAAAAGAACCGCATTTATTTGAAATCGTTTGTAATATTATGTCTTTTTTGATCATTTAATGCGTATTTGCTGAATAAAATTATTAATTATAAAGTAATAAAAGTATTACTGACCCCCTACTTTTGCATGGTGCAGTGTCTGAAGTACCATTATAATACAATGCTTTTTTTTACACAGTGCATAGCAAACTTACTAAACATATTATAAAATGCCAGCGGCAAATATTACAACATATGCCAATTGAATGTGTGCTTGTACACTTTCACAGATTGCGTTTTTAACTTCCAGCCTTGCTGCCTTTTCGTACATCGGTCATTGGGAAACCTCCAACTGATGTGCGGTCACTCACTCACTCACCTGCTGCCAGCTGCATCCATCCACAGATCTTGTACACAGTGGCTGTGCTGCAGAAGAAGAAGAGAGCGAAGCAGCCGATGCAGGAGAGGACCAGCACCATGGACATCCCAATGAAGAAAGACGCCGCTTTGAAGGCGCTAGATGGGATGGAGCCAAACTCTGTGAAGCTCCCCTGGCAAGTCAGGTCCCGGGACGTTCCACTTCCTATGCAGTAGTGAAAGAGGCCGAAGTAGCCGGCCTGTGGCGTGTCCATGCCGTCCCCGATCCAGTAGGGCTGAACGAAACATACCACGTTGACGATGGCGAAGAGGATGGTGAAGATGGCCCACAGGACTCCGATGGCACGAGAGTTCCTGACGTAGTTGGTCTGGTAGATCTTGGCTGCCTCCGTGGCTGGGAGCATCGCTGCAGGTTTCCCGGGGATCGTAGATGCACTGTAAATAATTTGACCGTAAATTCACAGTAAATTACTGGCAACTAGTTACATTAATTTCACAGTAATTTACTGTATCATTTTCACAGTAAATCATTGTGAAATGACAGCTGTATACTGTGACTTCACAGTAGTTTATTTTCATCATATTACTGTGATTTAGCAGTACGCTGCTGTAGAATTACAGTGTAAACTGTAATAGTAATGCAAAGCAATGCGCTCTTAATTTATACTTAAAAACTATTGTGTTGAATCCTGGATTTCGGTACTTTATGGATTCAAATAGGTCTCCTAGGTTCACCCTGTACTTAGTCTGTATTCACTTCTCAGCCTGAATTCTGGTCCGTTTTGGATTGAATCTAGATTTTGGTTTTTATCTGGATTCAATCCTGTCTGCATTTAGTCCAGATTTAGGTCTTTTATGGATTTAGATCCTATCTGGATTGAGTCTGAGTTCAATTCTTATCTGGATTCAGTCCAGATTTAGGTTCTGAATAGATTTAATTTGGACTCAGATCCACTGTGGTTTCAAACTGCACTCCAATCCAGATTCAGTTTCTTTAGGGATTCAGATTCAATCTGGATTGATACTGGATTCAGATCATGTCTGGATTGCGACTGGAATGAATCCAGTGTCAGGTCATTTATGACTCGGTTCTCTCTGCATTTTCCTCTGTGGATTCAATCCGGACTCAGTCCTCTTTAGATTTTGCTTGGGGTGCCACCTAAACTCGAGTACAGCCAGAACAGCTCACAGATGTTGTGACAGACTAAGCAGTTTTGGTGCCAGATGTCACAGTGACTATGTTTACATGTGCACCAATAATGCTAATGATAATCGGAGTAAGGTCTTAATCGCAGTAAGATGTTTACATGACACGAGCAGAACTCTTCCCTCCAGTTTGCATGCAAATTTCATTATTCTGATTATTTGCTAATAAGCATGGTTATACCACACTCAGATAGGCATACAGTATGCATTTGAAGGGCTGTTGTTTTAATCTACTCGCATTAAATTCAAAATACATCTTTATGGACGTACTGGATATTATTCGGCGCTGTGATGAACATCGCAATGCCAGGTTTGCCTACGCTGCCATTGCGTTCCTCGCGCCGTCTGGGTGAAGATATGGAGCAGAGACTGCGCAGCGAGTTCTGTTGACAGAGTTTAGCTGTTTGGAAAATCACTTCAGCATGTCACGGAGCTCACTCATGAAGTTGTGTGAACAACACACATTGGTCTGAGCGGTAATAATGCAATTGAGCTGGGAATACGGGTGCAGTAATACGCATGAATTCATGCTTAACTAATGCACAGATAATCATGAGTTAATGTATGACTCATGAAGAACTAAACCATTTATTAATGATTACTGCATCCGCAACTAATGATCATGTATTAATTCCCTAATAACATTATATTAACACAATGGGTCAAAGCCATGCATTTCAACTTCCAGTCGTCTGCTTTAATTAATCATTAGCTAACGATTTGCAAAGGTATCATTATGTTATGTACTTGTTGAGGCACATGACTAACTAATTGTTAAGTAATATGTCATTGTGGTTATGCCTTTTGAATTAATTTTGAATTAGTTAATAGTTATGTGCCTCAACATGTAAAGTCATAACATAATTAGGGGAGAGCGGGGCACAACCGAACGCGGGGTTAGTTGTAACACCAATGGTTTAAAACTTTCCACACAGGCCAGGATGACGAAACGTAGTGTATTTACTCGTTGCCATATCAACATTATTTAGAGAAAAAATTGCGCCAAAATTAATAATCCTTTGGAAGATATCACTGAACATTTATTTAACCATAGAAAAAGGTACATTTCTTACTTTTTGTTTTTTGTGTTTATTTAAAATAAGACAAATCTGATATTATTTTAATCTTATATCTGTTATTTAACAGTTGAGATGGTTCTTTAAAGCTGATCTAACCAGCAGAAGACACAAGTCGCGGTTTTAAAGATGGCAGATTGTGCAGATGGGGTGCGTTGTAACACTGCGTTAATGAGCCCCTATTAGAAATATGCTATTATATTCTATACCTTCTATATGTTACAAGTACACAGGAGGCAGACACAGATGTTAACAGGTACGGGTAGTTTATTAGACCACAGTAGGCTTGCTACGATAGTCGGTGTTGTCGGTGTTGCCGGTGTTACCGGTGTTCAGACTCAACACCGCTTACATCACTTGCCCACCGTGGCACCGCCCCACCGTCGTTTTTTTTTTATTTTTTTAATCCTAATAAAATAATTTAGTTCAGTTAAAGAACAGACAATACAAATTAAAACTGAACGTGTCTGCTTAATAAAGCATGACCCGACCGTGAGTCTCGGCAGGAGTCATTCATCAGATTTCATTTATCATAGAGTGAGGAGCTGACTGAGATGATCACGGAAGATTTGGTTTCAAAGCGAAACATAAAAGCGCCTATTTAAGGGAGTTTGTCATTTGTTTTGTTGTTGTGTTTTTCATATAAAATAATATGCTAATGAACCCACAATTCAAGCAACCCGCCACCGAATTGGCGCTAATTCAAAACCGAAAGTAAAATGTGCACGGCCACACAGAGCGCGCATTGTTTCCTTTCGTCTGTGACTCCGTCTCCGAGTTCGACACTCTGCGATGACGTCATTTTTGCCGCGCACACCCTCGCGCCCGTTCGTTCGGACCATGGTTCGGACGCGTCGAGTATAAACAAGGGTTCACGGACAGGCATTCATGGCGTGCGTCTCACACATAGACCGATCAATGCCTGATCAGTGCCCCGACTACTAGGGAACTGTTGAGATGCACCCATGGCCTCACAGAGCGCGCATTTACGGATGAACTTCATTCATGGCCTCACAGAGCGCGCATTTACGGATGAACTTCATTCATGGCCTCACAGAGCGCGCATTTAAGGATGAACTTCATTCATGGCCTCCCAGAGCGCGCATTTACGGATGAACTTCATTCATGGCCTCACAGAGCGCGCATTTACGGATGAACTTCATTCATGGCCTCACAGAGCGCGCATTTACGGATGAACTTCATTCATGGCCTCACAGAGCGCGCATTTACGGATGAACTTCATTCATGGTCTCACAGAGCGCGCATTTACAGACGAGCTGTCATTCACGGTGTGTGCGCGCACTGATGCGTTTTCAGTTCAGTTTTCAGTTGCGGTCGTGTATGTTACTTTCGGTTAGATAGAATTAGTGATTTACAAGCCCCTGCCGGTGATACCGGTATTACTGGTGTTGTCACACGTCGATTAACCGGTGGGAAAATGTCCTCACCGTCACATCCCTAGACCACAGTAGAGCAGGTGTTGTTACACAGGTTAGTTAATGGGTTGTTGGTAGAACTGGAGATGATACGAGAGAGAGAGAGTTACTGTCCTTTGTGTAGAAGATGGAGGAACGATGGAGCCTGGAGAACGCTGGAGTACTGAGGGACGGACTGGAACACATCCACACAGCAGACAAGGTACACGGAAGGAAGCAGACACGCTGGAGACAGGTAAGCAAGTGTAGAGGAGTCCTTAAGGTAAGCATAGCCTGTAGTATATGCGAACGAGACCGGACATGGAGTGCTGTGTGGTTGTGAGTCTTATAGTGCTGGTGATGAGTGTCGTGATGAGGTGCAGGTGATGGTGATCAGTACTCTGGGGAAGGAGTGCGCTGTGATTGGTGGAGGGTGGAACCTGACGTGTCTGTGACAGTACCCCCCCCTCCACGGCCCGCTCCAGAGGGCCGAGAACCCCGACGCCGTGGTGGACGTTCTCTACCCCGCGGAGCTGGCTTCTCAGGATGACTGTCGTGAAAGGTCTGGAGTAAATTGGGATCTAAAATGTCGTTCCTTGGGACCCAAGAGCGTTCCTCGGGACCATATCCTTCCCAATCCACTAGATATTCCAGCTGCCCACCACAACGTCGGGAGTTCAAGATTTCATGAACCTTGTAGGCCGTACCGTCCTCCAGGATGAGTGGAAGGGGGGGCTCGGCGGGAACTACGTCAGGTCCTGTGGGAGAAACAGAGGGATGGTGAGCTTTCAGCAGTGAAACATGGAAAGTGGGATGTATACGATACCCTTGTGGCAGACGGAGTTGATAGGTGACTGGATTGACCTGCTTGGTGATGGGGAATGGGCCAATGAACCTGGGACTCAGCTTTTTGCAAGGCAGACGCATTCTGATATCTCTGGTAGATAGCCACACCAGCTGACCAGGCTGGAAGACAGGGGTGTCAGAACGTCGGAGATCAGCTACCATCCTGCGTCTGCGCAGGGCCCGTTGCAACTGATGGTGGGCTGAGTCCCAGACCCTCTCGCTCTCTCGGAACCAGTAGTCCACTGCAGGAACATCGGAGGGTTCCCCATCCCAGGGGAACAGTGGAGGTTGAAAGCCGAGTACGCACTGGAACGGGGTGAGTCCTGTGGTCGACTGTTTCAGAGAGTTTTGGGCGTACTCGGCCCAACCCAGGAACTGGTTCCAAGAGTCCTGGTGGTCATGACAGAAGGTACGTAGGAAGCGGCCAATTTCCTGTACCTTCCTTTCCGTCTGCCCGTTTGACTGTGGATGATACCCCGACGTCAGGCTAACGGCCACACCTAGGAGTGAGAAGAACGTGGAGGCATTGGAGGAGGGAATAGTTTCTTCGGACCAGGTAATAGGACTTACGATGAGGGAACTTGGAATAATGGGTTCTGGTTCTTCAGTCTGTTCGTCAGGAGCATGAAGACGGAAGAGAGCATCAGCTTTAATATTCTTGGTACCTGGACGATAGGAGATGGTGTAATTGAAACGGGAGAAAAACATAGCCCACCGGGCTTGTCTGGGGTTTAGTCTCTTGGCTGATCGAAGATACTCTAGGTTCTTGTGATCCATTAGCACCAGGAACGCATGTTTGGCTCCCTCCAACCAATGCCTCCACTCTTCCAAAGCAAGCTTGACTGCAAGAAGTTCCCTGTCACCGATGGAGTAGTTGACTTCTGCCGGGCTGAGCTTGCGGGAGAAGGCGCATGGATGGAGTCTACTGGGCGTCCCCTGCTGCTGTGACAACACCGCTCCCACTCCAGTTGTGGAAGCATCCACCTCCACGATGAAGGGCCTTTCCGGGTCTGGATGAACTAGTAAGGGAGCGGTGGTGAAGGCTTTCTTGAGTTGGCTGAAGGCGTTGGTGGTTGCCGGGTTCCAGGACAGAGACTTGGGCTTATTGCGTAACATACTGGTGAGTGGATGAGTGATAGAACTGTAACCTTTGATGAACCGTCTGTAGAAATTGGAGAAACCGAGGAAGCGTTGGAGTTCTTTTATGGTAGTGGGTTCTGGCCAGTTAGTGATGGATTCCACCTTCCTCTCGTCCATCCGGATGCCACTGTGATCTATGTGATAACCCAGGAAGGAGACTGATGGTTGGTGGAAAGAACACTTTTCGGCCTTGAGGAACAGGTGGAACTGACGTAGACGGTTGAGGACCTCCGCAACGTGTTGGCGATGTTCGGCCTGGCTCCGGGAGTATATGAGGATGTCGTCGATGTAGACTAGGACGAATCAATGGAGAAACTCCCGGAGCACCTCATGGATGAAATCCTGGAATACGGAGGGGGCGTTTACCAATCCAAACGGCATGACGAGGTATTCAGAGTGTCCAGTAGGGGTAATAAAGGCAGTCTTCTACTCGTCCCCCTCACGTATCCGGATGAGGTTGTAGGCGCTGCGGAGGTCCAGCTTGGTGAACACAGTGGCACCACGGAGATGTTCGAGGGCTGCTGGGACGAGAGGAAGGGGATATCGGAACTTAACAGTGATTTTGTTGAGTGAGCAATAATCGATGCATGGCCGCAAGCCTCCGTCCTTTTTTGCCACGAAGAAGAAGCTGGATGCAGCAGGGGAAGTAGACAGCCTGATGTAACCTTGGGCGAGGGCTTCCTTGATGTATTCCTCCATGGCCTTCTCCTCCGGGATGGATAGTGGGTATATCTTACCCTTTGGTACTGGTTCACCCGGAAGCAGGTCGATGGCACAGTCCCATGGCCGGTGTGGAGGCAGCTTGGAAGCCCGTTGCGGGCAGAAGACGTCGCTGAAGGGGGCGTAACACTTGGGGACGTCAACAGAGCGTTGTTCAACTGTACTTTCGATGAAAGTGGCACAGAGAGTCAGATCAGACGGAGACGAGGATGGAAGAGGAAGTTCGGTTAAACATCGAGAGAAGCAAGTGTCGCCCCACTTCAGGATTTCGGCCGTCTTCCAGGAGATGGTAGGGTTGTGCTGCTCCAAACAGGGACGCCCCAGAACCACGTCAGCAGTTGAATCCTCCAGAACCAGCATGTGAGCCTCTTCCCGGTGTAATAGACCTACTTGGAGAGTGACTGGTCCAGCCACGGTGCGGACGTGCTTGCGACTGAGGGGTCTGCCGGTTATGGAGCTGATCCTGTAGGTGGTCGGAGACGGAGTGGTCTTGAGGCGTAACTGGCGGCAGATGGCACCGGAGAGGAAGTTGCCGGCTGACCCCGAGTCGAGGAGCGCGACCACTGAAAGGGAGACATTAGCGGCAGTAAGGGTGACGACAGTAGTGAGTGGTTTCATTTTATGATCAGCAGGAATGATGGCACTCACCATGGGCCGCGGGGGTCGTGTGGGGCATGCAGCAATGCCATGCCCAGGTTCACCACAATACAGACAGAGATGAAAGGTCAGCCGACGGCGGCGTTCTTCAGGGGTTAGAAAGGAATTTTCTAATTCCATGGGTTCGTGGGCTGGTTCTGGAGTGCTGACAGGTTCGGATCGGCCGAAGGGCACGTTGAAGGGATACTGGTCCTGGTGCTCTTAGATGCACGCTTGCATGCGAGTGGCGCAGCGAATGGAATGCTGGATGAACTTCTCAAGGCCGATGGAGTCCTCGCATGCAGCGAGATGCAGCCGTACCCGAGGTTCCAATCCTTGCCGAAATGTTGTTATCAGCGCCTGTTCATTCCATCTGCTGACGGCTGCAAGCGTTCTGAATTGCAAAGCATAATCGTAAATAGACATGGATCCCTGTTTTAAATGATAAAGTTTCTCACCAGCTGAAGAATCTGTGATCGGTTTTCCAAACACTTCCCGGAAGTGGGAAATAAACGCTGCTTATGATTGCGTTACCGCACCCTGTTGTGACCAGATGGAATCGGCCCACATTAATGCTTTGCCGCTGAGCTGAGAGATGATGAAGGCGGTCTTTGAAGTGTCGCTCGGGTACAGGTGCGGCTGCATCTCCAGGACCAGTGTGCATTGCAGCAGGAAGCCGCTGCAATTCTCCGCCGATCCTGAGTAGGGCGCCGGTTTGGCCATGGGACTAGCATACGGAGGTAGTGAAGGAGGGTTGTTGACAGAATGGTTGGTGTTCGCTGGTGCAGGTGAATGAACAGTAACTGGAGTGGGTGGTGGAGGAAATGTGCGCCGAAGCACATCTACCAATTCCTGGAATGGATCCGGTTGGCTCATACTGGGTCTTCGGTTTGGTTTGGTCCGGTCTTCTGTTACAAGTACACAGGAGGCAGACACAGATGTTAACAGGTACGGGGAGTTTATTAGACCACAGTAGAGCAGGTGTTGTTACACAGGTTAGTTAACGGGTTGTTGGTAGAACTGGAGATGATACGAGAGAGAGAGTTACTGTCCTTTGTGTAGTAGATGGAGGAACGATGGAGCCTGGAGAACGCTGGATTACTGAGGGACGGACTGGAACACATCCACACAGCAGACAAGGTACACGGAAGGAAGGAGACACGCTGGAGACAGGTAAGCAAGTGTAGAGGAGTCCTTAAGGTAAGCATAGCCTGTAGTATATGCGAACGAGACCGGACGTGGAGTGCTGTGTGGTTGTGAGTCTTATAGTGCTGGTGATGAGTGTCGTGATGAGGTGCAGGTAATGGTGATCAGTACTCTGGGGAAGGAGTGCGCTTTGATTGGTGGAGGGTGGAACCTGACGTGTCTGTGACACTATACTTCTATATTCTATACTTTTGCTATTATATTCTATACTTTCATGATTTTTTTTTGAGAAACCACGAGAAAAGGGTGAATAATGACAGAGTCAATGTTCAGAAATGATTCATTATTTTGATGTTTTATATGCTGTATAGCTGTATTTAGCGATGTGTTTTTTGTCAAACTCAAAAATTTGTATATTTTTAATGATTAAAAAATGCCATTATTGTATTTTAAAAAGTTAATAATTGTATTTTATTGACAAAATATTGTAGTTTGTCTTGTATATTTTTTTGATCAACATTTTAAGCTGTCATTTGGTCATGGTACAATGTAGCCTACCACTCACATGTTACAAACGTACACCACCTACGGGGCATGTTGTCACATTTCACTTCCTTTCTTTCGGGGTAAATAAAGAAAACAAATATACACTGTATTAATGAAACAAAACCACATAATTGTACTAGACGTGTGGGAAAATAATGTGGGGAAAAATAAATACTCTGTCTGAACCCCAAGTGGAGTTACACAAACTGAGACCGTCAAAAAGCATTAGGTTAATATGTTATTAGGGGATTAATACAACATTTGACTAATAACAAGTTAATGATTAGGTTACTTAATCTAGTAATCATATAGAATCTTCATTACTTGCTGATGTGGTTTAGTTCTTCATGAGTCATACATTAACTCATGATTATCTGTGCATTAGTTAAGCATGAATTAAGGCATATTAGTGCACCCATATTGTAAAGTTTTACCTGAGTTAAAAAAAAAAATCCTAACCGACTATGAAATCTGGTGGCATCACTCACATAAGGAGAATCTAGACAGATTTTTTTCCCCCTTTCAAGTCTCAAACATGCACACACTACAAGATTTTAACATTTTTCGCATCACACACTACAAGATATTATTAAGATGATCATGCCAGGATGTGATCTCATGGGGGAAGAGGATGTAAACATGTACATAATGTAATGTTTACATTTGCTAGCAGCTTTCTACGCTCACCTGGTGGTATGTTCAAAACCAAGGCGATTTCTCCTCAGCTCTTCTCTATGTCCGTACGGTTGTGTCACGTTCTCGGAGACACATTATACAAATAGATGTGTTGTTGTTGTTGCAACACTCCACGCGTCGTTCCGCCTTCTCCGCTGTTCAATGGACCGGCACACAGCAGCTTGTTTCGCGGTCACGGTTTCAAAAGTGCTCTCAATCACTTCTCTCATTGGCTATTGTAAAAGAAGAACTGACGTAATCGTCCCGATTTAAAATCCTAAACATCAAACATGTGTGATATGATCCGGGCGGCCCAGATTTGTGTGAGAGCAGATCGGGAGGTGCAAGATTCGATCTGTGGACGCCTCACATTACCAGATAATCTGCGCCGAGCATCGGAACCGATCGAGGTCCTCGACAAGATTTTTTTCTCCGATTCTCGGGAGGGGAAAATCGAGGATAAATCGGCCTATAAAACTGCTCTAGTCTGAGCCCAGTTTAGGGTGAATAATCACACTTGGGACAGCAAAAAAATAATGACTAAACTCATATGAAGAAGACGCGTTCCAGTGCATCAGAGATAATATTCCCAACGCAAATGTCACTATCAATACTTAATGATGACCCGAGTAAATTAATAATACTTTGCGAATAATCAAACAATCAAGCGATTGAAGACATGTACTAAATATGTATTTATGCAAACAAAAATCCACCTTACACAGTCCAAATGATTGATTCCATGAAGCTATTACAAGAAATGATGGGTTTTCGTGATAAATCCTGCTGTGCTGTTGCGTTTAAGAGAAATAACGGATGCTCAGATGACGACAGTTGCACTGCATCATATTTTGCGTGTCCATTCTTCTCAGATTTACACGCACAGGCAGTTGCAATACGCAAATATCGCTTTCCTCTCGGTTACTGGCTTAACGGCGTGGCACTTCTCCATCCGATTTAATCCTGCGCGCACATCTCAGAGCAATAAAACACATTACACCTGACCACAGTGATATCGTGTGAGTGAATAAATGCTGGGATGAGATTCATGCCGTGCGTGGAGACCTCAATGAGACGCGCGCTCGCGGGGATGGAGAGCGCTCGAGCGAACAGCGCAGATTTCTGGCACACCCGAATATTCAGTCTGCGTCTGTCACTCCCGTCCGCATAGCAGAGAGAGAGAAGAAGAGACGCTGGCATGACGCGGGCGAGACATTCTACACAATTATGTCTACGTTTATATACGTGTGTTTTGACTTTCACGCGGATGGCTATATAGATACTCGATTTTGAAACGTTTAAAAAATAAATTCAAGAGCGTTAGGATTTAAAACGACAAGAACTACAAATCCCAGACCCTTTGCGGAAGTGACGCACATTCTTGACGTCCATACTGAACCGCGCGGGGAAACTGATGTGAAGTTTATCCTGCATGAAAGGATCTCAAAAACTGACTAATTCAACTAATAATTTAACATTTAAACATCTTCTCCAGTAATAGGTATTTATTTTGCTTGTTGTTTTGACTAGTTTCTTTTGGAAATGGACGTATTTAACGCTTTGCTACTTTGAACACGTGTAAATATCACACAGAATGTGTTCTTGTATTATTTGTTTATGTAAGATGGCCGGCTCTCTCCTTTTCAGTGTTTTTCCGCCGTTAGAGCAGCGGTTTAAGATCAAGTTTAAAGACCGGTGCGTGCGCGCCCTTACGTTACTGTTTTTGCACGCGAGCACAGTTCGCTTGTCCGTGTAAAACGCTAAAACTACAGCTCGTGGATGTGTTTAACATTACTAATACATATGTTTTATTATAGTCCGAGAATGTCCGTGACACTGCAGTGTCCTCCTGGTTATCCTGAGGGCACACTTCGCTCTCTGGCTGACAGACTGCCCTGCAGGGAGACACAGGTGACGTCACTTCTGTCGCTCATGGGACAGGTGAGTTAAATACCTATACAAGATACTTTGTAAGATACCTAATTCTCTTTCTATGTAGATTTTACATTCATGAATTGTAAACCTATTTTTGTAGTTTTCTTACAAGAGATAAAACATTTACTTACAATTTCACTCTCGCTTAAAGGATTAGTTCACTTAAATAAACTTTTTCTGATAATTTACTCACCCCCATGTCATCCAAGATGTCCATGTCTTTCTTTCTGCAGTCAAAAATAAATTCTGGTTTTGGATGAAAACAGTCCAGGGTTTTTCTCCATATAATGGACTTCAGTGGGCTGCAAACGGTTCAAGGTCCAAATGACAGTTTCAGTGCAGCTTCAGAGGGCTTTAAAACATACCAAACGACACCAGACAATGAATAAGGGTCTTATCTAGCGAAACGATCAGTTTCTGCGAGAAACCGAGCAGTATTTATGCTATTATTTTACCTCTTAACAGAGGAACGCGATCGTCTCTGAGCTCCGCTATTACTTCCGGAGAGTGAGGTCAAATTAGATCGTGGTTATAGATATATTGATAGTAGATGCCTCATTCTACTGATCCGTGCAGTCGCTAATGAGGCATCTACGTATACATCTATGACCACGATCAAATTTGACCTCACTCTTCGGAAGTAATGGCGGAGCTCAGAGACAATCACGTTCCTCTGTTAAGAGGTAAAGTAATAGCATAAATACTGCTCGGTTTCTCGCAGAAACTGATCGTTTCGCTAGATAAGACCCTTATTCCTCGTCTGGTATCGTTTAAAGCCCTTTGAAGCTGCACTGAAACTGTCATTTGGACCTTGAACCGTTTGGGTCCCACTGAAGTCCATTATATGGAGAAAAACCCTGGACTGTTTTCATCCAAAACCTTAATTTCTTTTCGACTGCAGAAAGAAAGACATGGACATCTTGGATGACATGGGGGGTGAGTAAATTATCAGCAAAAGTTTATTTAAAAGTGAACTAATCCTTTAACAAAAAAGCTCTCAGAACATGCACGGCCTACAAACTGTGTAATTGTTATTAATTTGTGTAATGCCCTCTTCTTTCCTTTTCTTTTATCTGCTATTTGGTTCTACTTAGAGCTTTGATATTGGTTATTTATGTTTTTATTTTGGCAGTGGCTATTTGCACTAAGTGAAAATAACTTATTTTCTTAGTGATAGATGATGTTTACACTAGCGGTAGAATCTATTTATTAAGTGAAATAGCATACTAAGTGAAAAAGTGATACATTCTATTTACACCATATAAAAGTAGCTGTTCTTTGCAATATGTGTAAATAGTAATTACATGCAATTTATACTTTGTTTTGACAGATACATACTATTTGTACCACAGTATTGTTGTACATTAACAGGATGCAATAATAACAGTGTAATTTATTATATTTATTAAAATTATGAAATGGATGCCGCCTTAATTGGACAGTAAAGCCTTCCCTACCCCTAACCCTACCCAATAAATGCTTTTATTATTATTAAACATTTCGTTAGGCACTTTATTTCGACTTTTAGAACATGTTCTTAATTTTTATTGACTGTAAATGCCTTTCCGATCTGATATGTTATGGGAAAAGGGAGAAGAGCGAGCTCGGCAAAAGGCGAATTCGAACCCGGGTCGATCGCGTCAAAACCAAGATCCTTAAGCCTTATTCTTTACTGACAACGCCACTGAAGACATTGAAATATGTACGTCTTTTTTAATCTTGTTTGGCCCAACCAGGCATTATAAGGCGGCGCTAGTGCTAATAACACTTGCCAACAAGGCACGCTATTTGCACTTAGTGTAAATAGGCGCTCTGTTTTATTTTTTTCCCCCTCTATTGATGCTATTCGTAATTATTGATATGTTCTAATTTTGTTGTGTCATAGTGTAAACTGAATGTTCTAATAAAGCATTTTAAAAAAACATATACAAGATATTGATACAAACTGCTCTTTTTGTAAAAGCACACAGAGACAATAGTGCATTTGGTTTTGGTGCATTTTGGCTTTGTTAACAAAAATGTAAATTTTAAAATTTCAATTCAGAAACCACTTTTCTATGTTTTGCTTGCTGAAGTACAGCATTACTTTGGGATGGTTTCTAACTCATGTAACAATAAGGCTTTAATAACTATTGAAATATGTAAGTATTTTAATATTTTCCTTTGAAATGTAATATGTTATGATCTATATACCCTTAATATATATTTTACATATACTCTTTTCTTTTTTTCTTTATTTCTTCTTTATTGTGACTGTTTCTTTCTTTGCTTATATAATGTTCTCAATAAAAAAGTTAAATACCTTTATTATATTATATTATATATTTTTTATGTTAAAAAGTGTTTATACATGGCTATATTTTTATTGTTATTTACTGCTCAAGAAACATTTATTATTATTATCATCAATGTTGAAAACAGTTTACAATTTTTCAGGATTCTATAATGAATAGAAAGTTCAAAAGAACAGCATTTATGTGAAATTGAAAGCTTTTGTAACATTATACACTATCATTCAATAGTTTGGGGTCAGTAATATTTTTTTAGGAAAAGAAATGAATACTTTTATTCATCAAACATGCATTAAATTGACAGGTAAGACATTTATAATGTTACAAAAACATTTCTATTTTAGATAAATGCAGTTCATTGAACTTTCTATTCATCAAGGAATCCTGAAAATTGTACATAACTGTTTTTAACATTGATAACAATAATAAATGTAAAAAGCAGCAAATGAGCATATTAGACTGATTTCTGAAGGATCATGTGACTCTAAAGACTGGAGTAATGTTGAAAAATACAGCTTTGCATCAAAGGAATAAATTACATTTTACAAATATTTTAAAATAGAAAACGGGTATTTTACATTTGAATAATATTTCACAATATTACTGTTTTTGCTGTACTTTGGAATCAAATAAATGCAGTCTTTGTGAGCATAAGATAAGTATTTTACTTTAGTGTACCATACAGAGTTAATGTGAGCTGTTGTTACTCTGTCTCTTAACAGCCAGATCAATACAGTTATCCTTCATTCTTCATCTATGGCCACAGAGCAACAGGAAAGAGTCATGTGGTGCTCGCCATCATGAAAGATCTGGAGGTAAGATTTATGAAGTCATGTAGTGTATTCCAGCCTTTGGAAGTTATTGCAGTAAAGAAGAATTATTCCTGTATTAAGTGTATTGCAAGTGGAGTAAAAATGTTTACTACATGAGAATTAAGCGAAACACATTGACTGTAGTTTTGTGATTGTGTGTGTGTTTTGTGCAGCTCCCCCATGCTTCAGTGGACTGTGTAGAGTGTGTGTCCAGTGGACTGCTGTTTCACCAGGTGTTGTCTGCCTTTTTCGGGCCAGATGCTGCAGCATTACTTCCTCGTTGTCCATCTTTGTCAGATTTTGTGCGACTATACAAACAGATGAGCTCCAGCACACCTGCTACACAGACACGCTATATAGTGAGTTTTCATTTCATTTGTCATCATGATATATATTGCTTTGTTTATGTTTGCAGATTTGTCAGCATTGTCTGTTTAGAGTTAACATTTTAGGTGAAATATTCTATAAACACAATGTGCTTTTAGGTCAATATGCGTTTTAGGATGTGCATTAGCGTGTAGCCATGACATAAGGTGATGCTTCAAGGTTATATAATGTCCCTGTAGATTCTGGACAGAGCCGAACGCATGAGAGATATGGATTTCAGCCTGCTTCCTGCTCTTCTGCGCCTACAGGAACTGGTATGCACTCAATTTTAGAAATATTACATTAGTCAGAATAGAGTTACAAGCTCTGCCTTTTATATAGAGGCTTATGTCTTATAAGAGCTATGAGTTGTGTTTTGAATGTTTTGCATCTATATATTACAGTTGTCTTTTTTGTCATATTTCTTCATCTGACTTCTGTGTGCAGTCTTTTTCATGCAATAGAGAATATTGCATGAAATATAATATATAATATATAATAATATATAATATAACCCTCTGGCTATATATTTTTTTCTCTTTGTGGCAGGTAAATGATAATGTGACCGTTATCTTGCTCAGCGAAATTGTGTGGGAAAAGTTTCGGCCCAACACTGGCTGCTTTGAACCTTTACTCTTTAATTTCCCAGACTACAGTAAAGGTAAGAGGGTACAGGAAGCAAATAACAGACTCTGATTATGTCATAACAAGCTCTCTTTGTTATATAATTTCTGCAGAATCATACCAGTGTGTTCTTGTAAATATGAATCAAGATCAAATTTGTCAATGGCCCCAGGTTTTATATAACCGATTATTTCGCGTGAAACGTCACATTTGTGATGAGATTACAATTGCAAGTGCATGTTTTGGGCTTTCTCAACCTCTACTGTAACAGACTTTCACCTGAGATGAGTGTTAATACCAGGTGCAAACAAGGTCGATGACATTTATGTTTGGATGGATGGATGAAATAATTCTTAAAACCTGTTTTTCTGGTCCCTCAGTGGAGCTTGTGCAGATTCTGTCTCAGGATCATCACCCATCCTACACACCTGAACTCTATGCTTCCTATATAAATATCCTGCTAGGGGTCTTCTTCTCAGTGTGCAGGGATCTAAGGGAGCTCAGGCACCTGGTGAGCTCATACATGTCTTTAAATTGTCTGAGTCTATAAATGGAGTAGCTATTTTGTAGCAGTTTTTATGATGTAGCAGGTGCTCATCATAAACCAGTAAAAAGTGTAATCTTTCAAAGACAGAATAAATTAAGTAGTACTAAATAGCTAAATATACTAAAATACTGTTAAATTCATTTTTATTTAAACAGGCTGTCCTGAATTTCTCCAAATTTTGTGAACCCCTGGAGAAAGGAGAAGGTAAAATATTTAAATTCAACTGAAATATAACATTTCATTTTTACATTTAAGCACAGTTCACCCAGAAATGTAAGTTTTATCATCTACTCACCCTCATGTTGTCTAAAATTTGTATTTTTCATTTTCTATTGAATAAAACGTTGTCTAGCAGAATGTCCAAGCTGCTCTTTTCCATACAATGAAGCTACATTAAAGGTGTCCATCCGTTATCTGAAGCCGTATGCCATTTAGTGTTGTCAAAAGTACCGACTTCGGTACCAGGAAATGTAAAAGAATTCTTAAACACCTCTGATTGGCCATCGTGTTCACGCGGTCAATGCAGTCTATGCAGTCAAAGCAGAATGTATACAGACACCTTCAACGTTTTCTTAAATTCTCACAGTTTATTAGCTATAGTTTAGAAATTGTATTAAAATATGACAAGAACTCAAAGTTTCATTTTTGATAATGTCAGAAAACTTTGATAGAAAGGTATGTAATGGATTACAATCAACCAATCAACTGTCAGCTGTTAAATGTAAGTACACAATTAGAAAATACCAATTTAGGTCAACCAATTACCAAGCAATGCTTACTTTTGTTCAGTCTGTGGTGTAAAAGGACACATTAGCAAATAAAGAAAAAACACTCACTTAAGCAAAACATGGTCTGGTAAAAGTGTGAATAATTTTGGTCCCAAATTTTTATCAATTTAACTGCATGAAGAATTTTTGGGTATAATATGTCACAGTTTACTTTAGTTTGCTATCCTCACTTACATAAGTGAACTATAGTGTCCTGCACCACTAGTAAAAAATTATATCTGGTGTCTGAATAATTTTTGGCTTGACTGTATGTCTGTGATTGGCTACAATGATCAACGCTTCAAAAACATGTTGTAAACGGACAACTACAACATGTTTTTGAAGCGTTGATCATTGTAGCCAATCGCAGAAATATATGTTGAGAACACAACACCCAATCAGAAGGGTTTAAGAATCTGTTCAACAGCGAGAAATGCTGGTATCGTCACATTTTTACAATTTCAGTACCGATTTGGTATCGAAGTTGATATTTTTGACAACACTAATGCCATTATGTGTGATAGACACGCTAAATGTGAAGTTGTTATGAACTGAAATTATTGACTATTAATTTTCATTTTCGGGTGACCTGTCCCTTTAAATATATTAAACTTCTTTTTCTGTCAGTATACAGTATTTGAAATCATCTTTTTTGTTTCCTTCAGCCAAAGAGAGTGATATTCACAAGTTATGGAAAAACATTGAGCCCCATCTGCACAGAGCCATGCAGACGGTTTACCTCCGAGAGGTGTCCAGGTCTGTTAGTGCTGTGTGATTTCTGAAGAGCGCTCACAGTTGAGATTGTGCTTGAGCTGTGTGTCATCAGTCACTGACTGTTTGTGTGTTTGGTTTTACTGCAATCAGCGTGCAGTGGGAGCAGCAGCAGATGGACGAGAAGGAGGCCACGACCCTCAGAGGTACACAGACAGACAGACACACACACACACACTCTACATGTTCAGACAGTCATGCCCTCACAGACCATCTGCTGGCGTTGCACAGAGCAGCAAAAAATTGGGTTTAGGAAAGAGTGCCAAGATTTCTACTTATACCCTCTAGTTTAGTTAATGGGCTGCCCCGATGAGTCATTTCACAATGATTTTCGTAGTGGTCGTAGTGAGCATGAAATGGAAGTTGCGATTGTCTTTTCCTTCCTATTGTGAAGCATATTCGAGTGAAAACGGCTTCTCGAACAATGAAAAATAATTTTGTCCATCGGTAGTTGATTTGATGGTCGTGGTGGGGGTGTCCCACCCTCACGCCAGTAAACGCATCATCAGAGAGGAGAAAAGATGAGCTGCAAGAAGAAGGGGAAGTTATTTGGTTTAAAGATTACGAGGGCATGTGGATTTTAAAAAAAGGATGTGCATGGGTAAACCATTTATAATAAATATTGCCATATTCCATAAAAAATAAGAATAGTCCATTTAGATTTCATGGTGACTTTAAGGCCAGCATCACCATCATCATTGTTTTTATTAAAAATGCCCTTTGTAATAAATATTACAAATAAAGGTGCCCTTGTAACAATGTCAAATTAAGTTCTAATGTACATTTTAAATAATTGTTTTGATAATCTTTTTGTTGTTCTTTAAAGAAGTACATTTATTTTAATCTGTTGATTTAAAACATACTAAAGTTCATGTAAAGTACTTGATTTTAATTTTAACTGTCATGTTAATCTTTATTACATTTTAAGTTTCAGTAGAATTTAAATTAGTATATTATATATTACTAGTATATTTTAGTCAGTATATTTGGCAGTAACCATATTTCAAATACAATAGAAGTAATTAATGAAATTACATATAAAGATGTACTTAAGTCCTACTTTAAAGTGCAGCTAATTGCATTTGTAAACCATTAATACCTTTTTATTCAATTGCATGTCCAAAAACATTACATTCGGTTGGTGAATGTATATTCAGAGTATATATATACAAAAATATATTATTTCTGTAATAAGCACTTGTTTCCTAATTTGTAAACAATTTTTGTTAATAGCAAATTGAATCTGTTTAGACATTCATTTTCAGACTGCTCATGATTTATTCATCTGTATCCTTTTGACCCCTGGAAATCCATTCCTTTTGCTGATATCAGCCAATGAGATGTCTCTTTCTCTTCCTGTAGGCTTATCAGCACATGCTCACATAGAACTGCCATATTACTCCAAGTTTCTGCTGATTGCTGCGTACCTGGCATCCTTTAACCCTGCCCGCACAGATCGACGCTTCTTCCTCAAGGTTTATTGGAGCTTTCTGATCCCCTCTTTATTATATAAACATGACTTTTCAGTCCATAAGAGATCTTTTTGAATCATGAATGCACCTTCACGAATCATCTGATCACTAAAGAAAAGCTTTTTTCCCCTTCCTTTAGAGTCACGGGAAAATAAGAAAGACTAATTTCTTGAAGAAACACGAGAAGGTGAGGAGTTGCTCCTGTTGTTTATTGTTCATGACTATTCTTTCTGGGTTTTTGTCTTTTTTCTGATTTTGTCTTTTTGCTGCAGACTAGTAACCATCTGTTGGGACCGAAGCCTTTTCCTCTTGACAGACTGTTGGCCATATTCTACAGTGTGGTTGATAGCAGAGTTGCACCTACAGCTAGTATATTCTCACAGGTAATTTCGTTGAGCAAATCATGAGGTTTGGCAAATAATCATGTTTCAGATAATAACAAGCTATGCCATTTATGTTTATTAGCTCAGGCAAGACAATAACAGTTATGTGGGCAGCAAACTGGGACACTGGACACTGGGAGGCAGTGTTTCAACTTTCTTTATTTTCAAAAATCTTTTTTATTTTCTCAAAACGATGTAATTAGTTTTCTCCAACAGATGAACAGCATGGCTGTTTGTAGAGCTCTGTTGTAAAATATTTCATAGATTAGATACTGCTCTTTGTAAGTGCTTGTGTTGTTTTAAGCATGCTTTGTTTTTGAAGGTTGTTTGACTCATGTGGTGGCAACTAATTGGTCTATAATATGTAAAGTCATGATACTATATAGAAATACTGTCATTTTGCTTTCTCTTTTACAGATTTCGTCTCTAGTTACTCTCCAGCTTCTCTCTCAAGTGGGGCATGATGACCAGCTGGACTCACCCAAATACAAATGTGCCGTTTCTCTGGACTTCATTCTTGCAATATCCAGGTGTGTGAGTGAGACGGATGGACCTTTTGACCTCGTTTGCATTGGATTGTAACCCGTCTCTGGTGATCTGATCACAAGTGGTCAGGCAAGATGAGGTCCTGTGACCTCTTGTGATCAGATTTTGAGTGGACTGGAGTATGTCTTATTGTGTGACTTCATCACTGACTATGCCAATGCACTTGTATTTGGTTCTGAAAATCTTTTCTTATTTTTATGGATGTTAATTCCAGGTGCAAACATGGTCTTTGACACATCTAATAGTTTGGTTTTGTGTTAGCGTGTTGACTATTTGTGTCTTCTTCATCCTAGAACTGTAAGCTTCGATGTGGCGAGGTACCTGTATGACTTCCTGTGAGCCTGCTGCAGTGGATATGAAGCAGGCATCTGATCAGGCAAAATCACTTGGAATTACTTGAATGGACTGCTGGATAAATGTTTTTATGGGAACTTCCTACATTTATTGGTCTAATCAGAAAATACTCTGTTTAAACAAGAGACTCATTCCTCCAAGGGGAATTTGATGGGGTTGGTGTGTTTGTGTGACACAACTTAAAATTGTTCTAATAAAAACTGTATATTTTGTTATAATAATGGGTCCAATTTACTTTCATACACTACTTTCAAAAGTTTCAATGGGTAATTTATTTTTATTTATTTGTCTTTTTTTTTTTTTGTTTATGCTCACCAAGGCTGCATTTATTTAATCAAAAACACAGTATGACCAGTAATATTGTGAAATATTATCATTTAAAAAATTAGATGTTTTCTATTTTTCAAATATATCTGCAGCCATTACTCGTTAAAATGTTAAAAAGAACAATTATTGGTTACTTGTTATTTTACGGTGTCATTGTTATAGTGTCATTATATATTTAGGTACTGAGTAATATTAACTACATGTACTTACTATAGGGTTATGGTAGGATTAGGGTTTGTTTGAGGGGTAGTTGCATGTAATTATGCATAATTAACTGTTATTACTATGGTAAGGACATGTAACATATGTAACGGACACAGTAAAATAAATTGTTACCCAATTATTTTAAATAGAAATCTTTTGTAACATTTATAAATGTCTGTATTGTCACGTTAGATCAACTTAATGTGTCCTTGCTTAATTTTTTACTGTAAGATAAGGTGGTTTGGTACATAATGTGTGTGTTTAAAAAGGAAGTGCTCTTTTGTGTGCTCTACTCAAAGTACATAACACTAAGAGCTAATGGCAGTTACAAGCTCTACTACTAATTGATTGTACTAAATAATAATTAATTTATATGTATCAGGCTTTATTCCCATCTGCTGATGATCATGGAATGCTTTTGCATCATGGAGACTGGCATAACATATCTCCCAGGATTCATGGTACTACTACAGTTGCACACATTCCTTTAACCACATTTAAATGATCGATGTATCCATATTACAAATATGTCTTGTGTTATTTGGATCCTTTGTAGAAGGGTAGCTCGGCTCAGAGGACTGACCTCCTTATCCTTTTGCAACATGATGGCAAAGCTGGCATGAATACCAATCACCCTCTCTGATGTAGGCAAACAACCCAGAATGACAACCAAATGAGGATCTGGGAGAAAGGAACTGTGGGGGCAATGGAGTGTAAGTGATTGATTGAAATTTAGGCTTTTAGTATTGCAGTCTGTTAACTCTGCTTTTGAAGAGGTAACTGATGCAGCGTCTGACTCATGAGGTCTCCATGGTAATATATTGCGGTTGTCATAGAAACTGAGGGTCCACAGTTAAAAAGGCTCCAAATGTGACTCATGTGTTCTCACAAGCTGACGTAGTCTGGATAGAAGACGGAGGCTTGAGACGCAAAGGGCAAAGGGTCATTTAGGTGTTGGCGGTTAGTTAATTCATGCGTGAACTTACACCGGTGTCTGTTATTATGTCTTTAATGTACAAATGGAAGCACAAGCAGTTGTTTAACAAGCTTAAGGTATGTCCTGTAGTGCTACAACAGAAGGCACCTTCATTATGTGTCTATACCAATGCAGAATAAGCCATGTCCATTCTTATACACTGCAGAAACTTAAATAATACGCAAGTATTAAATATAGTATGCATAATTGCACATACCTTTAAAAAAAAGTAAACATTCTTGACATGACAGAGTTTGACATGCAGCGTAATACTTCATCTAAATCTATTTTAACAAACAATTCTTGAAATATGAGGTCATTTATTCTTGACCTTTTATTAACTGAGACACTAAATCACATTTAAAATGCTTTAAAAATGGCAAAAAGATACATTTATTAAAATGGTGACCCTTTACAGTACCAAAAATATACACCTTCTCTTTAACATTCATAAAAAAAAATATTTAAACTTAAAGTGGACACACTTTTGTTCAAAAGCTTGGGGTCAGTGAGATTTTTTGTTAAAAAAAATTATATTTGTATTGAGCTAGGATGCATTAAAATGATTAAATTTGAAGACATAAAGACATTTACATCTTTACAAAAGATTTCAGTTTCTAATGAATGCTGTTTTTTGAACTTTTTCCAAAAATTGTGAGAAAAATGTATCAGTTGCCACAAAAACAAAAAAAGCAGCCTTATTAGTGAACATAAGAGGCTTCTTTCAACAGTAGGCCCACAAAATCTTACCGACCCCAAACTTTTAAATGAATATATTTTCAACTACCTCTTATTAGTCAAATATTTATAAATGTCTTTCTCTGAGGCGTCTAATACAATAAATAAATAAATAATATATATTAAAAATCTTCTTCTCTTTTTTGCTAATAATAAAGTAATAAGAAAATAAAGCCCTCTATAAATGGACACCCACTCCATACTGATTTTTTTCCCATGAAGCCTCTTTCTGCCTAGCAAGAAGGCGGTTTCTGGGAAACAGTCAGTATATTAGATGTGGGACGTCCCACACCAATTTCATCTCTTGGCCCCTTTAGCTCAGTCTCAGTTTGAAATGATTGTGTTTTTAGAATTAGACAGTGGAGGTTGCTCTTGTTTTCTGATCAAGAGACTGTAAGTGACATATATGAATGTGGAAAGTTTCTTATACGCTGTGTCTCCGGTTATGGATCATGGCCACTATGTGCGAGAGGTCTAAACTCTTCACCATCACCTCCATAAAGTCTTCATCACTGCGTGCCCCTGCTACAAACTCCTCCAGTGAAAGCTCCCCTGATGAATGGAGAAAAGTTCACAATCATGCCCTTTTAAAGACTGAAATGTTCTCTTAATATTGGAAGCTTCAGTGTGAGGGTTTATTACACTCACCATCTCCATTGACATCGATCCTATCAAACACTCGGTTAGTGAAATCCTCAGCGCTCACTTCCTGTGACTCACTTCCGTTTATGGCACGGATGGCCTGACGTAAAAGAAACCATAGGAGTTAGGCCTATTTATTTTATTTTCATATGATAGCCGTCTAGTGCAATTTTACTAATATTATCGTTCCTACCTTTATGATATTCAGGAGCTCATGTCTGTCTATGCAGCCGTTGCCGTCAACATCATAAAGTCTGAAATACCAGCGCAGTTTGTGCTCCATCTTGCCCCTCATTACGAGACTGAGAGCGGCCACGTACTCCATGAAGTCTATATAACCGTCCTGCAAAAGAGAGAGAACTCTTTAAGAACATTTTAAGCACTGTTGAAACAACACCACAAAATTTTAGGCCTAAATGTAAGATTTATGTATTTGAATTGCAAATAAAATGTTCATCCATTTGGATCACTGTTTTAACATACTAATAGTAATAATAAACTGAATGTTACCGGGGTGGGTTTAAATAAGTTGACTTCTACCCACTCCTTTTCGAGCTACAGTTGGAATTGTGATGTTAAAGTATGATGAATGTAACTAGTTATACAGACTAATCAAAATGCTTCTTTATTGTTCAAAATAAAAATAAATTAATTCATTAAATTCAATGTGATGCATATTTGTCAAACATATTAAATGAAAAGGGGATTTTTTTTAACTGACTGTGCTTTAAATACATATTCATTTAAATATTTATCATCAATCAACTAATTTAATATTGCCTTTTCCACAGCTAGCCATATTTTATTTCTTTTTTTAACTGAAAAAAAATGTAATTGTTTTCACAAAGAACAGATTCGAATACATGCATTTTGAAAATATTGAAATAAAATCAAATGGATGCAAATAATAGTTAATAAACTATGCCATGATTTTTTTTGAGTGCAGAAATCTTGACCAGTCTGACAGATATGCATTACATTTAGTTTATTCATTTATGTTAAAATTTTGAAATGCAATTCAAATACATCTTCAATATAGGCCTAAATATTTGCATGTAACCTTGATAATGACGTAATGTATAATAACACTTGCATACTGTGTTCAATGTCTAATCTGGTTGGTTTGGGTCATGGCTTTATTCAAAGATTGTGTTAAATTTTATGCAAGAAATTGGAAAAAATACATCTGGTTTGCTGAAAGAGTACAGACTTTTGAGATCTATTTACCAATCAGCATCCACATCTGGAGCTATCCGTTTTATAAAGCAAGTTATAAAATGTTTATAGGTATGTGTTCCCATATTAGTCTAAATCAGCTGGATGCCCTTTGTTCTCTTTTCGTATGCTTGCACATATTTAGATATGATGGAGTTTATGAGGATCACGATTAGGATGATGAGGCTGCCCTCTGGAGGATTACTGCCAATTCCAAGGTCTGCGTCTGAGAGACGGACACGGCCACTTGTGACAGACATAATCCTCAGGTCAACACACTTTCCTCAAAATGTCACCTCTGTCTAGGGCAGTGTTAGGGAGAAGGTCATGGTCAATGTAAGAGTTGAGGTTTGTTAATGTGGAGATATATGGATATTTTTATTCTGCTTATTGTTGAGCAATTGTCTAGACATGCTTTTACTGGCATTAGTAGCCTATAAAAGCCTTGAAGTTTAGCATTTTCGAGGTTTAACTAATTTCCAAGGTAAAAATTTCTGTAGACTTTGATATTTTTACTACTAAATATCTGGGAACTATAATGCTGGCACTCAGTTCTCTGCAATTTGTGCCACTTAATTAACAAAAATTTATAAATCAATTATGAAATGTTTAATCATGGATAATTGGATAAAAATAATTGCAAAAATGTTGATTCATTAAAATGATCATCACAGAAAATAACAAAATAGCACACTTTAATAGTTGATAGAGAATGAAGATAAAATTAAAGTTTTTTTTCTTTCTTTACCAAATGGTTGATAGTTGCCTTTTTAATGTGTCTTTTGCTTTATCGAATTTCCCTCTCAGCGAGGAGGGAGGCACAATCGTACAAGGAAGTGGAGAGATTTAGCCTGATGCATATTGACGTAAACACTCATTTAATGGCATACTCATTAAATCCAATAATTAAGCTGAGCATATTTAAAATACATGCTGGGAATCTTGTATAAAATGCTCATATCAAGATATGCAAAGCAATACTATCATGAGGCTTAAACCCGTTTTTGTGCCAAAAATCCCATTGGGACCCAATTATGAAAACATTTGTTTTGACTCAGAGAAAACTAATTGTTATTGCACGTGAATGGGATTGGATTCTGTAATACAATCTCAAACGTGTTCAACAATCTGTAAATCTTAATCTCATAGATAAGCTCATTGTTCATTGTATTAATATGAGTCACTGTAAATAAAAGCTGACATGAAGTGCCAAATATAGCGCTATAATAATATATCCAGACGACACAGTAAGAATGATCCGAGCTTTGCTATGATCTGACTCCACAAATAACAAACTCACGTGTGCTGATTTGTGTATAATGTTAAGTGGGCCCTTTATTTTTTCCAGAGCTGTGTGTATATACATTATATACTGAGAGGAGAAGAGAAGATAAAATGTATTTATAGGCTTAATATCTTGAGATCTCATTACTGTTATAGACTACATGAATTTTTAAATTACATCAACTATTAATATAATTGTTGAATATATACTGACCAATGTAGTATGGATATGGTGTCTAATTTGACAATCACATGCTAACAAACTGAAAAATGCTTTTCATGTGAAGAATGTGGAGGCTCCATTGATTTGTGCCATTATATTATTCCTATATATTATATTATTCCTATATATATATATATATATATATATGTATGTATGTATATATCACTCTACCATTCAAAAGTTGTTTTATGTTCTTGAAAGAAGTCTCTTATGCTCGCCAAGGCTGCTGCATATTATAAACAGCAATATTGTGAAATGTTATTGCAAATATATTTTAAAATGTATTCCTGTGAATTTAAAATGTATTTTCAGCATCATTACTCCAGTCTTCAATGTCACATGATCCTTCAGAAATCATTATAATATGATTTGGTGCTATATATATATATATAATTTATTTAAAATATAACAATGAAACAATGCAAATTTCTTTACTGTCACTTTTCATCAATTTTATGCATCTTGCTGAATCAAAACAAAAAAACTTTTGAAGGGTAGCATATGATATATAGGTCTGACTGCTAGTGAAAGAAATTGGAATCATTTCTCCTGGAAAAAAAGATGGGAATCAGCAGAAATCAGTCTGGCATGATCTTAGCAAAAATAGTTTCTGATCTATCTGATGTAACAGAATGCAATGAGCCTCAAAACCTGCATATTATAGCCAACCTTTAAATAAAAACTGTGTACCAAGTATCATTGCCAGAAAGTTTTCAAAGATATCCTTAGCCACTTTTACTATCCACTCTGTTACTTCTTATCTTGTTTTCTTGTCTTTCACTCACCTTGTTCATGTCAAATGTGCGGAACATCTGCTCGATGTAGGCATTGGCCTCTGGATCCAGACCTCTGAGCCCGAAGAACTGTTTGAACTCATGCAGCGTGAGCTGACCAGATGGACACTCAGTCATGAACTTCTTATACCACAGATGCATTTCAACGGCCTGCAGGTCGTCCACGGTGCTGCCCGTTGAATTCCCCATCGCTTAGCTGAGAATGGATTGTTGTGGTGAGCTGGACTGGAGCTACTCTGTCAGGAAGCCCAACTGGTCTGCTGTGCAGGCGAGCGTTTCGCTTCTCACAGACGTACGACACTGGGACCTAAGAGCGAGGTGGGCACCCTCAGGAGGCTTTTGTACCAGCCTGGGATCAGACACGCCCCACCAACTCCATCTTATTGATATTAACTGTGACTAATCCAGCTCACTGTGTATGTGAAGCTTAAGGATGTCCATGGCTGGGATGGCCATTGGTAATTGCATGTGAGATTTGGGACATGCTGACAAACGCTCCCATGTGACGGCCCATGAACAGATGCAACTGCATCAGCATTTCTGGACGAAAAGATAACTGACGTGAAAGTGTCATGCAAGTTGTTTCAAACATTTATTTTCAATGATATCGTCAAATGATGAGATATTCATATAAATGCCCGTTAGTAGCCATGTCACAATTTTGAGGCATCTTCATGTGCATCCTAATGCCACAGTAACAAGGTTCAGTCAATGTTTTTATACATCATACATGACTAAGCTTTTACAATAATTACATGACATTCACAGTCTTGCTAAAGAATACATTTGAGAGCATTATAGTGCCAAAATAAAATATATAGAAATAATATAATGCCAAAAATCAGTGGAGCCTCCACATTCTTCATGAAATACATTTTTCAGTTTGTTAGCATTTGATTGTGAAATTACAAATTAGCCACACCATATCCATATTACATTGGTCAGTATATATACTTCAACAATGATATTAATAGTTGATGCCACTTAAAAATTCATATAGTCCATAACAGTAATGAGATCTCAAGATATTAAGCCTATGAATACATTTAGAGATCCAAAATGTTCTCTCTTCTCAAGCTCAAATTAAGTGAACTTGCTAGACCTGGGGCCCGTTCTTCGTACGTCGCTAACTCAGTTAGCCGGATTTGGTTGTTGACGATTTGGCATGATCTTGGATCGTTTGGTTCTTCGACGCTCATCCTGGACTTGCTGTCATAGTAACAGGTCTGTGAGCTTTTCATGTAAACAGGATTAGATTGCATCTTGAGGTGATACTTAAAATGTGTTCCAGCCACCGCTACTTTATTACAAGAGTTCATTACTGAACCAGGGGCAATACTAATTTTAAATAATAATATAAAAACGAAAATATGAAAATAATATTATAATGTTGTGTAAAATGGGTATAATACTATAGACAATGCCACTTGATTGAGCGATTTATTTGTGATGGAATAATTACTTTATAATTTTATTGGAGTCTTACACACTTGTTGTACAGTTACCCTGAGCCGCATTAATTTGAGGGGTGACAGATATTATGGGATGGCTTGATGCAGTGCAAGAGATGCAGATCATTTGATCTTGACACCATAATTAATGCTTTCACATAAATCTGCTTCAAATTACCTTAAATTGCTAATTACAACATTGAACTAAAAATGTAAAGGGTGTACAAATACTATAAAATCGTGAATGTAAATAATTGGGAATCATGTTTAAAAAAAAAAAAAAAAAGTATAATTTATCTATTATAACTTTTATGTTGGTTTGGCTGTTTCCTAATAAAGGTCCAGAAATTCGTAGGTTTTTTTTGTGTGTAATTTGTCAAGTTTTTTGCCAGGTGGCTTTTTTTAATTAGACATGATGTCGTTACGTTGCTGTCTTGACGCCAGCCAATCGCTGCTTTACTGATCATGGTTTTGAGTATCGATGCATCTGCCCTCTTGAGGAAACACAAGAACGCGCAGTAATCTTAGATAACTTAATCCAGATATTTTAATCCAATCCGCAAATTCGTTTAAAGAACCAATTTAGCCAGAGATCAGTTATCACGATTAAAAGATCTGGGATCTGTCATCTCAGATGTATTAAGCAAGGTACGAAGAACGGACCCCAGTTTAATCTTTAACAGTCAATATTATACTGTAGTATTTAGTAGTATTTATTAGTAGTAGTATTTTGTAGTCTTCCATTCTCCAGAAGTGCCAACTTAAACCAAATTTTTATATATATATATATATATATATATATATATATATATATATATATATATATATATATATATATATATAT
This sequence comes from Gobio gobio, assembly GCF_949357685.1. Lineage (NCBI taxonomy): Eukaryota > Metazoa > Chordata > Actinopteri > Cypriniformes > Gobionidae > Gobio > Gobio gobio. Next base: position 23,019,622 of record NC_137101.1, on the reverse strand, counting down.
ATATATATATATATATATATATATATATATATATATATATATATATATATAAAAAAAACTTAAAAATTTGAGAGACCACTTAACATTGATTTCTCAATTATATAGATATAGACTTAAAATTATTTTATATTTATAATCTTTCTCATTTAGATTCAATTGTTTAGTCAACTAAAACTAAATGTAAATAACTATATAGACATACTTTAAAAAACAACTAATAAACATGACAAAACATACACAACAAAATTACTAAAACTTTAAAGTTGAAATGAAAACGGAACCATGTAAAAAATCAAATCTTATTAAAAATATTAACAAAAATAGCACTGCTCACTTCTGAGAACCCCTGAAATGTGAAAGTAACCCATAAAACATCATATTTTGGAGCTGAATAACCTACAAAAATGATGAACCTGCTAGAGTATCTGAGTTGTCTTTGCTACCGATGATACAAATCCCACTTGTTTCAGGATTTACTATGAATATTTAAGATTATTCTTTTTTTTTTTTACGTAACATACACTTGCTCAAACCATATAATGTCCAATCGGACACATATGTGCTAATAGTAATGATTTGTCTCCTTTGCTGCTAAACTGCATTCAGTGGATATAGAATGGTTTTTTTTTTTTTTTTAAAAGATCTTGTTGGGGCAAAAACAACACTGTTCAGGATTAACCGTGAGGAAAAACGAGTTAGGTACTTATCTACATTTTTGCATTGTTTATCCTTCCAGTAAAATACTGGTTTAGGACTTGAAAAACAGGTGTTGACTTCAGTCTATCAGGTGTGGTTATAACACAGTGGTGGACTCTCCTATAAACCTCATTGCTTTTTGAAATGAACAAAAATTGAGGCTCAACGTACAGAGAGAGGAGTACAAGAGACGTTCAAGTCGAGACGAGTACAGAAACACTACAAACTTCTGCCTGTACTGATGCAATGCTATTGTTCTCCTTGAAGTCTATAACTCCATATAAGATCCATGGAAAATCTGTTTCTTCCCGAAGTATTTTTTTTCTGTTGCCAGAAACATTTCCTTTGAGTTCATAACAATGCCCTTCATCAGTCCGAATCCGTGTCGCTGCTGGAGAGCATTTCTATGGTCGTCCTACTGTATCTTCTGGTCCACCAAAGTAGGCTCCTATGAATGGATTCAAATACCGCTACTGTGTATCTGGCAAACATTGACGTCCACTTGATCACTTCCACAAAACAATTCACAGAGCGAGATACAAAGCTTACAAACACTGTGGCGTAGTGTGCCATCAGAAGGAGACTGCGTCCTAACTGTTTTCCATAATTAATAATCATGTTAAGCTTTAAATCCATTCTGTTTTGAACCATTTTGTAACTCCAAACCTAAAATAATGTTTGTTATTGGTTGCTATTATCTCTTGTAAGCCATGCCTACTGAGATTTTGATTCTGATTTATATTTGTTGACGGTCCCTTGGTGTACAGTTATGCGGCTCACAGAGTCACTTGTCGTTTTCACACACTCCCATGCGTGGTCCTATCACAGCGCCGAGTTTCTGTTTCCGGGATGTTTGGTGATGTGGCTCTGAAATCCTGGAGACGAAATTGATCAAATAAACCACGCAGCTCTTCCCTGCGCCGAGTACACAGGTCAGTTTCATGCTTAATAACATTAACAAGCTGCATCTAATATATTCAGCCGCTGACATGCACAAATACAAGTAACATTTATAAATATCCTTACAGTTGTTTACGACTCATCAGCACGAGCTCACTTAAAGCTTGCGCTCATTACTGCCGCTCATTGGGCTTTAACAATACCGTTTTATAACCATTATGAAGCATAAAAGTCGTACCTTTATGTGTCTCGATCATTTGTGCTGATATCAATCGATTTTAAAACACAAGGAAGAAGAGTCGCTCAATAATCTTTGCTGTTGTGTAGACAAAATGAAAGCGACGCAGCCGCAGTCAGATATATTTCATTCGGCGTTGTTCGGTTCACTTCGTTTTTCTCCGCTTTATGCCTCTGCCAAAGGTGGTTATTTATTATCAAGGAAGAGATATACACAATGGTGTTAGTGCGTTCACGCCTCCTTTGGTTACTGTCAGTTACTGGACACACATTACGTAACCATTAAAGGATCCCGATTTGAGCTCATCAAAGTGGTCTAGTTATTCATTATGTATTTTGAGTTATGCATTTGATTATGCACAGTCAGTGTCCGTGAGATGTACAACTATATTAACTAAATATATAGACTAACCAAACTCTTAAGATATTTTGCTTTGTTCACTTTATGAATTTGATTTATTAATGTGATGTAATGCAACAGGGAGGCGTGATGCAGAACAAAAGCATTTTATGTATATAAAATTAATATTTAATGCCAAACTGTCATTAATAGTAGAGCGCCATTTAATTTACAAGGACCAGATGGTATTTCAAAGGTGCTTTGACATGGTTTAATTTAAATAAATAAAAATTATATGATCCAATGTCATTACTAGGTGTTACCTGATATGGTATCTAGAGAGCCTTTAAATAAATCTATTATTTTAAAATAAATCTATGATGACATTGTTGTGACTAAGCATTTGATTGAAAGTCAATCTGTCGTTATCTGATTCTGGCTTAATCTTTACTTATGTCTAAACGTGCCCTTTCAATAATTCACTCAGTAAAGAGATTGATACAAAATACTCAAGCTGTGAACTAACATTTCATTGCATATCTTTACATGCAGGTCAGCCATGTTAAGTCGGCTGTCCCAAGGTGTGTCCTCGGTCCTTCAGGAGCTCTCAGGTGAGGAACGCTCCGATGGAGACTTACAGGTGAGTAGCCAAAATCCACTCAAACCTCGGAGGGATGTGTTTGGGAAATACCAAGAAACTTTATGAAATACAAAATGACTCTGCAATTACTCAAATCATTTTACATTATAACTATTTCCAAGAGCTGAAAAATCAGCCAAAGGCCCTTATTTTCACATTTATGAATGTGTTTACTAGCCTTTTACCATCTTAAAATGACAGGCATGCACCACTAAAGATAAGTCAAGCAAAAGAGGACGAAAAAGAGCCATGCTAATTTAAAGTCGCCATGGAATGGAAGTTGCGGTAGTCTTTTCTTTCCAATTGTGATGAATACGGCTTCTTGAACAGGAAAAATGTTGGACAGGACTTGATTTTGTCCATTGGGAAATGATTGGATGGTTGTAGTTTGCTGTGATGTCATGTGATTGACAGCTTGTCCCGCCCTCGCACAAGTAAGCACATCATCAGAGAAGAGAAGAGACTTCGTTGCGAGGGGGAGGGGGAAGTTATTTTGATTAAAGATTATGAGGCCATGAATTCAAAAATAATAATAATGATGTGAACGGATAAATCATTTTAAATAAATACTGCAATATTCCATAAAAAAACCCCAAGAATGGTCAACTTTGATTTCATTAAGACTTTAACACAAGTTGTTATTAAAGTCGTGATGAAACGGAAGTAGCTTTTAAGTGTAACAGATTTTTGGATTTTTTGGTTCTATCTTGGTTCTGTCATGGTTCTTGTTTGTTGATTAAATGTTGAGATGAGGGCTATGCGCTCAAAAAGGAATACGTGCTTGCAGATAATTGGGGGCGGGGTTTAAGCGGACTAAATGATTGGAGAATTCCGGCATACATCACCAGATTGAAATCTGTTGTTTCACCAGAAGATCAAGTTATGACATTTTGATAATAATAATAATAATAATAATAATAATAATAATAACTTTAATTTATATAGCGCCTTTCACAAGACCCAAGGACGCTTAACAAATAGCAAGGGAAGGGATGGATAAAACTTTGCAAGATTAAAATGAAAAAATGAGACGCACACTGGGATGAACTGTTCACACTAATATGTATAACATGCATTTAGAAAATCTTATAATAGGTCAATTTCATCCTGACTGTTATACTAACATCTGGTTAGAAGGGAGTTTTTAAACATCTAGAGAGCCCTCTCTTGATTTTGAATGTTTTCTTTGGAGCAGGATGGGTTGGTGCCGCAGCCGCAGCCTGATTCTGAAGCATCCCTGGAGGGCCCGGGACCCCCAGAAGAGGTCTTGGAGAGGCTGGCCCAGACCGAGCAGCTGGTGGTTCAGCTGAAGGAGCTGATTCGAGAGAAGGACAGTCAGCTCGCCAGCACTGAAAAACATTTCAAGGTGTGGGCTTGCATAATGAGAACGGAACAAACAAGTGGCACTAACTAGACCGTGAATATTAACAGGTCTAAAGCTTGGTTTTGCATTTGCAACTGTTTTTGTCCTCATACAGGAGGAGAAAGAACAGGCAGAAGTCAAGTTTACAAAGCTTAAACTGCAAGCCAAAGCCAAGATGGCCTCCCTAAACAAACAGATCTCTGAGCTGAAAGGACAAGAAGCATTGAACAGCAGTCAGGTAAAGTTGACACATTCGTGTTATTTTAAGCATGAAGTGGTCTTGGATAACGTTTTTGTAGTGTGCCTAATGTACTTATATTATTTAATGTGACGATATATTCCAATATGATTGATTTGTGGTGCTTTCTATTGTTCATCTTAATACAGTCGGTGTTTGCCAAATTCATTATTTTTTCCTGCAGCATTATGATATGTGTATATATATTAATTTTTTTTTTTTCAGAATTCAGAGAGCTCCTTCCAAATGGCCCCAGGAGTGGAGGAGGAACTCCAGCAGCTGAAAGAAAAGCTCAGCCAGGCGGAGTCGTCCAACAAAATCCTCCAACAGCAGCTCTGGGAGGCTGAACAGCGTGTGAGAGAGGAGGGTCATGCAGAGCAGGTGTGTTTCTCCCAAAACTATTCACCATATGTCTTTTAAAGGATTAGTTCACTTACATGAAAATGTCCTGATAAATTACTCAGTCACATCTCATCCAAGATGTTCATGTATTTCTTTCTTCAAGTTTTTTTGAGGAAAACATTTCAGGATTTCTCTCCATATAATGGACTTCAATGGCAACCAAAATGTTGAAGGTCCAAATCAATGCAGTTTCAAAGGGCTTCAAAGGGCTCTGCATGATCCCAGACGAGGAATAGGGTCTTATCTAGCAAAACCATTGGTCATTTTCTAAAGAAAAAAAGTGCATACTTTTTAACCTAAACCGCTCATCTTGCACCGCGGATTGCGCAATCACGTCGGAAAGGTCACGCTTGACGTAGGCAGAAGTACCGGCCCCGTGTTTACAAAGCGCTCGTGCGAAGACTAATACAAACATCCTTTAGAAAAAAAAAGGTTAAACAACGATGTCGGACGATTTTGAAGTTGGGAGACGCAGGTTTTTTTTGTAAAGGGCATTTGTATTAGTCTTTGCATGTTCGCTTGGGGGTTCTGCGTACGTCTAGCGTGACCTTTCCGAGGTGATTGCGCAATCCATGGCATGTCGCAGAGCAGCGCAAGATGAGCAATTTAGGTTAAAAAGTATATAAATGTTTATTTTTTTCTTGAAAATGACCGATGGTTTCGCTAGATAAGACCCTATTCCTCTTCTAGGATCATGCAGAGCCTCTGAAGCTCTTCGAAGCCCTTTGAAACTGAATTAATTTGGACCTTCAACCCATTGGTTGCAATTGAAGACACAAACATCTTGGATGAGATGGGGTGAATAAATTATCAGGAAATTTTCTTTTTAAAGTGAACTAATCCTTTAAGCTGAGGTGCTTATTTTTTTAAAATCTTGAGTCATATGATGGTCAAGGTTTTTGAAGGTACTGTTTCTATTTCTGTAATAGAGACAGAGCGTATTTAGGCCACGCCCACACCAGGGGGGAAACAATCCAACGCTCTCCATTGACTTTGTATTGCTGCCTCCTTGTCATCTCTGACTTATAACAAAAACAGAACAATTTCTAAAAGCTGATATGTGACAGGGTGTACAGCAAACAAGCTAAAAAACACATACATACATTTTTATAAGTTGTCTACCCCAAAAAACGAGCGTTTGTCTTTTGTTTGTTTAGCTTGTTTGCTGTACACTGTCACATATCAGCTTTTAGACATTGTTCTGTTTTTTGTTATAAGTCATAAATGACAATGAGGCCGCTTCACGCAATACAAAATCAATGGAGACGGTTGGATTGTTTTCCACCCCGGTGGGCGTTGTTTTCAGATTATGACACGTGTCGCTCTGTCTCTGTAGTCTGATCTCAGTCTTTCACTCTTAAATACTATGCCTAGTGTTTTATCTTTTTAAAATGTTGTCCAGGTGCGAATCCTGCAGGCTGTGGTGAAAGAAAAAGATGTGCGGTTTCAAGATCAAATCCTTAAACATGAGCAAGAACTCCTCAGTCTCACGCAGACTTCAAATGACCCTGACTTACAGCAGGTATTTCTCATGTTTTGGCACTTTCCATAAATGAAGTCCCCTTTCAGCATTTTCTTTGATATTTCATTTTCTCAGTCTTTACACAGAGTATAGCATTGACTGCATTTGACAAGCTCAACCAAACCAAAGTTATTGTGATGGGTTGATAGTAGGAAATAAAAGTTTATCATTAACTACAAACAAACATTAGGTCCTAAACTAGCTTGTACTTCTACTTAGGTTTAGCTTAAAGGTAGGGCAATATAAAAAAAACACTTTTCGTTATATTGGTTGAAACTCACTTCCCAAAATCATCAATAGTAATAGATCATAATCAATAATATAGAAGTGGTCTAAATATTAAAAAACACACACACACATATATATATAAATTATTCATCAGTAAACAAAGATTCATGATGGTAAAAAGAAAGGACAACATTGCTGTTTTCATATTTGTTAGCTTTTTGTTTTGAGATAGCTTGAGGTATTGTAACCATATTTGTGTTATTATGAAGCATGAAATCATAGCTCATCATGTTACCATGGCAATTTTGATCTAAGCTGTCTAGTTTCAGGGTGCATTCATTTCCACATTCTATGAGCAGCATCCAACTCTTGGCATGTTATGTTTTGTTCATGTTGTTGGAAAGGAATGAAGAAGGAAATCTTGAATTAAGATCTTTTACATTTTTGTTCACTTCTGATAAATCAAACCCTGCAGCATGTATCTATACGTCTCATTATTTGTTGCTTTAATCCTGTTTATTGTTTTGCAGGCTCTTCGTGCATCCCAGCAGCGCATAGAGGAGTTGGAGGAGTCCTTGCGTTCTCGTTCAGAAGTCCTAGAAATGTTGCAGCAGGAACTCAACAGTGCAGACCAGCAGAAACAGGTCAGGATAACACATATAGTTTACATTGTGTCCTGGAAAGTTACTGCCGTTACTGAAAGCGAAATATGTTACAAAGTCAATCAAGAGATATTTGCCCATAACAATGCTATGTGGTGATTTTGAACCAGTTTGATTTCACTGCGGGGTGGGGATAACCAGCAGTGTGATTTAAAAATAGAATCCAAGTAACCAACTGAACTTCTTGTTGCATGTTGTGGTCACAGCTGGGTAAGGTTAACATTTTCAGATTAAAGTAGAAGTTAATTAAAAACTATTATAGGAGTGTTTCCTTTCACAGTTTGTATAGAAAGCCCAGTTATGTGTTGACCCTTAAGCAAGACTATAAACTTGATGAATGTTTCATTTGTGCAGATTCTGACTGCTCAGTTCAGGCAGATGGAGCTGGAGTTGGCAGAAGCCCAGAGACTGAGAGAAGAGGAGAAGAATCAGTGGACCATGCGAGCTGAGGAAGAACTACAGGCTCTTAGAGCCAGACTAGAGGCTTCAGAGAATGAGAGAGACCAGACCATCAATTCTTTCAACGCTGAATTAAAGAAAAAGATAACAGAGATGGATGAAATGCAAGCAAAACTTGAATCTGAAGAAAGAGAGAAGGAAGAAACGCTGGATAAATTGAAAGAACGAGAAAATGACTTTGAGGCAGAACTGGCCAAGATGAAAGTATGTCTAGAAGCTAGACTGGAGACATCAGAGAGTGAGAGAGAGCACACCATCAGTGCACTCAACGTCGACGTTACCCATCTCAACGCTGAATTACTGAAAAGGAACACAGAGTTGGAGGAAATGAGAGCAAAACTTGAATCTGAGCAAAGAGAAAAGGAAGAAATGCTTGAGAAACTGAACGAGAGAGCGACTAGCTTTGAGGCAGAGATGGCCAACATGAAAGTATCTCTAGAAGCCAGATTACAAACACAAGAAAGTGAAAGAGACCAAACCATTAGTGCTCTCAACACTGAGTTACTGAAAAAGTCAGCGGAGGTAGATGAAATGAGAGCAAAGCTTGAATCCACAGAAAGAGAGAACGACCAAATGCACGAGAAATTTAAAGAGAGAGAGACTAGCTTTGAGGCAGAGCTGGCCAACATGAAAGTATCTCTACATGCCAGATTAGAAACAACAGAAAGTGAAAAAGAGCAGACCATTATTGCTCTCAATGCTGATTTACTGAAAAAGACAACAGAGTTGGATGAACTGAGGGAAAAACTTTCAGCTGAAGAGAGAGAAAGACTGGAGACATTGCAAGAGAGACAATCAAGCTTTGAGACCGAGCTGGCCAACTTGCAAGCTTGTCTGGAAGTCACAGAGAAACAGAAAGACGAAATGACTAAGAAGCTAGAGGGGGAGGTTGCAAGTCGCATGGAAGAGCTTCATCATCTTCAGGAGAAGCTTGAAGAAGTAGAAAGAGCAAGGGAAGAAGAATCTAAGAGTGAAAGGGGTCACTTTGCACAGATGCAAAATGAGCTTGAGTCATTGAGAGAGACACTGGACGCCAGTAAAGAGGAGCACAAAGCAGGACTTCAAACCAAGGATGCACTGGAGAAACTTTGGAGAGGAATTCAATATTTGACAACTACTGGGGAGGCAGAGGTGGAAATATCCATTCCTACTGACCCTGCACAGTTCTTGGAGGTGTTACCTGTTCTAGAAGCACGGCTGAGCAACATTACCGATGAACAGCAGGAGAGTCAAGCACGCATGTCTCAGATCACACTCACTCTACAATCTCTGCAAGGTAAACAACCCCGGAGAACAAAGTTCAAAGCAGCTTTTGTGGTATGAGTAAACTGTCCTTGGAAACATTTTATCAACCAAAACAATATACGGTACTTTTGTTTGTACTGTGATCAAAAAGTAATGATGTCTTAATGCACCTGATGCTCTAGGTCAACTTGATAAAAGCACAGCTGAAGGGGAGGACGCAGTTGCTAGGATACAGGAACTGGAGCAACAACTTCTGACTGTTCAGGTAGGTGGATTACAAAAATAAGTAGTGCATTAAACCTTTTTTTCCGTTTTTCAGAGCAGTTGCTCTTTTGATTGTTTTGAATGCAGTTATTAGTAAGCATTAAGGCAAGCTTCACTATTACTTTTAGTACTTAAGTGTGATACTTACTTTCATACTTGAGTGTTCAAATAAGTGATTGGGGTTCTTGGTATTAAATCTGTCAAGCATTATTTATGCTATGGACATAAATGATACTTCAAATCATACTTATTGTTGTACAGTTGTGCTATTGTTGCTCTATTACTTTTGATAGTGATCAGACTTACAATTTGGACCTAACAACAAGCATGAAAAGTTATTAATGCAATGGAGATTCCCACAGAATAAGATGCACTTGTCTAGGGCACTGTGTCTGCTGTAGCAAACTCATTTGGGTGTAGCTATATAGCACAATCTGTGTCTGGCACAACAGACACAAGGTGACATTAATGCCTAGACGGTTTGTCTCACAGATTATCAGGCCAGAGATATCATAATAATCCTCCCGACTTTCATCATCTATTCCTATTTCTGGCCCCACATAAAGGGCATAGTTATGAGGTATTAATAAAGGTATGGTCCGTTATGGTATTTAAATAACTGCAGTTACTGTGGGAATTCAGCAGTCCAGTGCACTCTCAATAAGCATGCATTAGTATGAGCAAGCCATTTGTTGTAACAAGGGCTTGTCTTTCCTAGGTTACTGGTGAGTCATTAGGTGGTCATGTGACTGAACTGTCTGTGAAGGATTTGGACAGGACACACCAGGGTAAGTTTAATATTTGCCCTTGGATAGCTGAATGTACTTTGAACTGTAGTGCTTCATTTAGTGACAGCAATCCCATTTTCTTCCTTAATTGTCTTGCTCTCTAGTAGAGAACCTTTTGGTTTCTAAATGATAAAATGACTGTAGTGTTTGTCATGTTTAGCAATTAGTTAGGACAACCAGAAAAACAGGTTTCCTCATTCAAAACACAAAACATAAACAGGAAGTTACACATTTATACTAGAAATTATATGCATTTTAAACATGATACATTTTGTTTGTTTATTGTGCATGCCTAAGTTATTTGATGATTTTCACTTGATTGTCTCATGATTTCTGTTTCAGATAACAGTGAAGATGGAGGTAGTTCTGAAAAAAAATTACAGGCCGATCAGATACTGTTTCTGGAGCAGCAACTTGCAGACAGAGAAAGAGAACTTTTTGCTCTCAGAGAAAAAATGTCACTCACCACAGGCCAAACTCTGAATATCACAGAGGAGGAAAGTGCAGACAGTGTAAGCAGAGGAGACATTGCTGAGTTGCACGACAACTGTACAGCTCTATCTGAGGTTCTTGAAGGCTCACAAGAGGAAGAGACAACACTTGTGGCAGTAGACACCTCTGTTCTGTCTGTCTCTGCTGGCAATGAGAGTAGCCCTGAGCTTATAGCACCTCACCCTGATTCTCCTGGAGAATCAAAGGGTACTTCCTCGGATGAGATGGTGACAAGCAGTGATTCAGAGGTGGCTCATAGTAGCTGGACTCTTCTAGAAGCAGTCAACCAAGATGGGACTCAAGAGTGGCTACCCCAAGTTCAGGACTTTTCCACACTACGCTTATCCACGCAATCTTGGGAAGAGAGCTGTGAAGATCAGGTTGCATCAACTAGCTGCATAGTTGATATTGACTCACCATCTTTAGTTATCCATGAAACTGTACAGGTACGGCTTAGCCAACAGGAGGGAAGTCTGCTAAATACAGATTTAAGCACTGGTCAGGCTTTTGCACAGGTCTTAGCTGAAGAGATTCAGAAAAAATATAGTGAACTTCTGGGAGAGCTTCAGCAGTTTAAAGACTCAGCCTTACAATCACAGGAGAAAGTCTTCCAGCTGGAGGAATCATTGAAGTCACTCACAGTTTCCAAAAATGAGGCTGAGTCCAGGGCAAACTTCTACGAGAAAGAGCTGATCGAAGCTAAGGCATCGATTGAGCAAGAAAAATTAGATGGGCAAAATGTTGCTAAGCAGTTTGAGAACTTGAAAGATGACATTTGCTCTAAAGATGAAAAGCTACAAGTTTTACAGGCAGGCTTTGATGAAGCCCAACAAAAACTTGTTGAACAAGAAGGTCAAGCTAGAATGCTGGCTGCTCAACTGGAGGACAGAGAGCTTGCTTTCTCCGAACTGGAACAGAAGCTCTTGAATATGGAGGGCAGGATAATGCAGGTCTCTCAGGAAGCTGACATGGCAAAAGCTGCTCTAATTGAAAGGAATGCTGAGCTGGAAGACCTTCAAAATTGTCTTTCACAGAAAGACCAGGAGATGATGGAAATCAATGATAGCATAACTGCAAAACTACTCCAGGCTGAAGAGGAAAAGTTTGTAATATCTAGTGAAATCAAAAAGCTAAAAGAGCAAATTTATGAACTTGAGAGTGTCAGGGATGGCCAGCAGAAGGTCCTAGAGGGTAAAACAGCAGAAAGTGAGGAGCTTGTTGCCTTACGAAAGGAGAAAGAGGACTTGGTTACTCAAATGGCTGCCATGAAGAAAGATGGAGAACATGTCAAGAGAAAGCTGCAGGCAGCTCTGATACAGCGGAAAGAATTGATAAAAAAAGTTGCAGACTTTGAGAAGGATGCTGAGTGCAGGGAAGAAAAGGAAAGAGATGATAATGAGGGAATAACTCTTCAGTTTAAAAATGAAATTAAGGAAAAAGAGCTAGAAATACAGAGACTTGATGCTTTGTTGCAAGAGACTAGAGATGTCTTAAATTTGAAAGATGAGACATTAACAAGCCTGGAACAGAAAATCCATGAACAAGATCAAGCATTGACTGAATCGCATGCTGAAATACAACATTTGACAAAGCAGTATGTACAAATGAATGAGCAACAAATATCACAGGCACTTGACGAAAAAAATAGGCTTCTTTCGCAGATAGCGTCCATGGAATCTGACATTGAAACATTGCATAAAAAGCTTCAGGAAGCTACTGATGCTCATGAGGACACTGTTGTGAAAGCTCAAGAGAAAGATCGACATCATCTTGAGCAGATGAAACAGCAGAAGGAAGAGTACAGTGAACTTCTTGAACGCCTCCAAACTGAAGAGGGGGAGAAAACTGGGTTGCTGAATCGTGTTATGGAGCTAGAGGGTCTGCTAGAATCAAATAATCATGCAGATAAAGTAGTGTGTGTGAATGTGGAGGGTGATGTTGGGTCTACAACAAAGAATCTAGAGAAACCAGAGACCAACGATTGGGTTCAGGAGGACTGGGTGGATTTTGCTTCAGCTGAGACTGATACACAACAACATAACAAACCTGGTGAGCAATCTCAGCAGCCCATGATAAAAGATCATGAGGACATTATAAATGCTCTCCAGGAGGAATTAAGAGTTGAGCAGACTGCTCGTGCGGAATTAGAGGTTTGTCTACAAGAGAGCCAATCCTCTCAATCACTCACAGATAGCAAATTCAAAGAGCTTACCCTAGAACTTGAAGCCTTGAGAGAAAAGGAGAGGCAGATTGATGCTCTTACTGAGGAAATAGAGGCTCTTAGGGAGAAATGTCAGAGAGCCGAAGCACATGCAGAGAAGTTGAAAGTGGAGGTCGATGAGGCTTGGGAAGCAGCTAAAAGAAGCATCTCAGATGCTGAGTCCCCAATCAAAGCACTTCAGTCAGAAGTGGAAGAATTTAAACAATTTCTTAAAGACAAGAATGATGATATTGTTGATTTAAGCCAACAGCTTAGTGAACAAAGTTCTCATCTACTTAAGATGCAAGAAACAGTACTGGGGAAAGATCAGCAGATTGCTTCATTACAAGAAGGGCTTAAAGCTGAGCAAGATAGGGTTAAAAAACTGGAAGCAGAAATGCCACAACGTGAGGAAGAAGAGAAAGATAATACTGCCAAACTCCAACAGCTTCAACGTAAACTGCAGGCTGCTCTTGTATCACGCAAGGAGGCACTCAAAGAGAAACAGGCGCTAAAAGAGGAACAGGCTGCTGCTGGGAAAATTAAATTAGAGCTACAACAGAAGCTGGAGTTATTAGAGGTGGAGCTGAACAAGTCAAGAGAAGAGAGGGAGAAATTAATTGAGGAGGTGGATCGAACTTTGTTGGAAAACCAAAGTCTGAGTGCATCCTGTGAGAGCCTCAAACTTGCTATGGAGGGTGTTTTGAATGAAAAGGATGTATTCAAACGGCAAGCTGAGAGTGCCAAAGAGGAATCTGAACAAGTGTACAGGCAGCTGGAAGAAAAGGTGCAAAGCATGAAAGAAGAGTATGAATCCCTCCTCAAGTCATATGAAAATGTGAGTGATGAGGCTGAACGAGTGAGACGAGTGCTTGAAGCCGCTCGACAGGAGAGGCAGGAGTTAGCAGCCAAGACACGAGCTCATGAGGTAGCCAGACAAGAGGCTGAGAGGTTGGCTGAGGAAGCTATGAAGGAGGTGGATGTTGTAAAAGAAAAAATGAGAAAATTTGCCAAGGTCAAACATCAGAAGATTATGGATCTAGAGGAGGAGAATGAAAGGCTTAGGGAGCAGGATGAGAAGAAATTGGGTACACGTACAGAAACCGATCTGAAGCAAGAGCTTGAGAGAGTCAAACAAGAGTTTGAGACCTTGAACACAAATTATATTATTGCTATGGATGATAAAAACTCTTTGGAGCATGAAGCTGAGGAATTGAGACAGCGTTTGGCTGAGAAAATTGACACAAAGGGCAGTGAAACCCTGGACACATGCTCCATGGAGACTATTAAGGAGGATAAAGTCGTCACACAGCAGAGAAGTCCTGATTTAATTGAAGTCCAAGAGTACCAGAATGATAGCATTTCCCCAGAGGCTGATCTCACTAAGCCAGTGGAATCCATTAGTACTGCTCTTGAACAAGAAGTCACAGAAGTGCAAGCAAAGATTACTGCTCAAACAGAGGAGAGGCTCAAGGAACTGGAGACCTCTCTTGAAACAGCAGAGAGTAAGATAAGGGAACTTGAAGCTGCTCTTGAGGATCACATGGAATCCAGAAACAAGCAAGAAACCGTTCTTAATGCAGAGCTGGATTCCCTCAAGCAGCAGCTTCAGGAGACTTTAGAAAGAGAGGGCCTCCAGAAGGAAGAGAGCTCTAAGAAAGAGACCCAACTGCAAGAACTCCGCTCAAGCCTAGAGGGTGAAAGAGATGACCTAGAGGAGCGGTTGATGAACCAGCTGGCTCAGCTCAATGGCAGCATTGCAGGCTACCAGCAAGAGGCATCTGACAGTCGTGATCGCCTCACAGACATGCAGAGGGAATTGGAGAAACTAGAGAGAGAGAGGGCTGAGCTGGAAGCTGAGGTGGCAAGTGAGAGGGGCCGGGCAGCCAGGATGGAGGAGGACATGAGGCAGGCCCAACGAGAAAGAGCAGAGGCAGAGGCTGAAACGGGCAAACAAAGAGAGCTTGAGCAGAAGTTAAAATCTGCACAGAGGTTTAAAGAAGGTAGTCAAAACAGAACACGTCAGCTCGAGGAACTGCTGAGGGAAAAGCAACTTGAAGTCCGTCAGCTACAGAAAGACTGCATTGAGTACCAGGAAAGAATAAGTGAACTGGGTAAAGAAGTTAAGTCATTGCTGTTGGGTGGAGATGAACTGAGTGCAGAACTTGAGGCAGCACGCTTGGAAATTGCAAAGATAATGCAAGACAGAACAAGTATTGCATCTGAACTTTCAACATGTAAAGGGAAGCTGGACATAGCACTGGAAGAAGCAAAGCAGGCCCAAGCAGACAAACTAACTGCAGAACAAATGGTACAAAGAAAAGAGGCCGAGTTGAAGTTAGAAGCAGAGCGTACCCTGGATGAAGTCAGGTATCGCCTTGGAGCAGAGCTTAAACAGGTGGAATTAAGACTAGAAAAATCTTACAGAGAGCGGGAGAGGGAGGAAGAGGCAACTCTGGAGGCAAGAAGTATTTCTGAGGCCGCAGACAGGCATGCCCAAGAAATGCAAGCCCGCCTGGATCAAGCGCTGGCTCGGTTGGCAGCCTTTTCGCGCTCCATGTCGTCCCTGCAGGATGATCGTGATCGAGTGCTGGATGAGGCCAAGCAATGGGAAAATCGTTTTCATAGCGAACTACAGGAAAAGGAGGCTGATGTTCGGGAGGCTGAGACCCGTGCTAAAGAACTTGCTGAACAACTCCAGAGGGAGACAACGCAAAAAGAGGAGCTGCAGAGTTTATTGGAAGGGTTTGTTTTGTTTTTTGCATGTTTCAATTCATCTGGTAATTATACTTTAACTGTTACAGTAAATTTTAAATAATAAATAAAATGTATGTTTGCAGAATACAAAAGGCAGAAGAGAACCTACAACTAGAGCTGTCTAAGGTGGAAAAGAAACATAATGAAAGCCTTTCAGCTCTTGAGAAAGAAAGAGGGGATCTGCAGCAGAAGCTCACTCTGGTAGAGACCAACCTGACCAAAACTCGCACCCAGCTGACTACCTTAGAGACAGAGGCAGAGGGTCTACGGCACCGCACCAAAGCCCTAGAAGAAGCAGTGGACAAGCTTCAGGGGGATGCTAATGAGGCACGTGCAGTGATCAAGGAAAGGGAGACAGAGGAAAGGAGACTATACTTGAGGCTTGAGCAACTGGAGACAGACCTAGGATCTTCAAAGAACCTTACTGAAACTCTTCAGGCTGCGTTGGATGAGAAGGAGAAGAGGGAAATGGAGCTCCTTGGTGAGAAGGAGCAAGCTGTGACACAGGTACTTAATATACTGAACAACATAGTTTCTGAAACAAATCCATGCATATTCATTCATCTCATTATTAGTAATTTAATGCTATTTAATAATACAGTAGACTTTATTTTCTTTCAGGCTGTAGAGGAGGCTAGAAAGGATGCAGATGGAAGGGCTGAGATGGCAGAGAAAGAGCTAGAGGAGAGGAGAGAGGAGTTGCGTGGTTTAGAAGAGAGGCTCCGTAAATCTGTGGAGGATACCTTCCAGAGCAGAGCGCAACTGGAGTCCTTCACCAAAGCTATGGGCTCCCTGCAGGATGACAGAGACAGAGTACTCAGCCAATACAAGCAGCTAGAGGAAAGACACCTCCAGGTAATGCTGCTCTGAATCATTTGATTAGATTTGGGGGAAAAAATGCATGTGCATAATTCATTCAGAGTATCTTTTAAAATTTGGACTTGACAAAATCTCATGTTCTCTCAGGTAATGATGGAGAAGGACAGCCTTATCCAGGAGGCTGCAGGTGAAAACAACGGATTGAAGGAGGAGCTTCGAGCCTTGTTGTCTCAGCGGGATGACCTCAATGCTGAGAATGCCAAGCTGGCTGCCCAGCTTCATGGTTACAGAAATGACCTGAACCAGGTTCTTGCTATGAAGGACTCCCAGCATAAGCAGATTCTTGCTGCCCAAGTAGAGCGCATCAGTTCCCTTGAGAGAGAGAAAGAAAATCTTGAGAGCCATATTCAGGCTCTTGAAAAAGGTGTTGTGCAGGCGAAGGCAACTCCATTGGTGCAGGAGACCTTAATCCAGTCCAGCCAAGGAAGTGTTAGTGTCGATAGGCAAGATGCACCCGGGGCCGAGGTAGAGAAGCTGAGGGAACAGCTCCTAGCTGCTAGAAAGCGCATCACCACATTGGAGGAGACCTTGGAAGTGGAGAAGGAAAACAAGGCAGTGCACAGCAAAGAGTTGAAGGAGCTGCGCTGGGAAGGCGGAATTCTGCGAACCGAAGCTGAAACGGCAGAGGAGAGGGTGGCGGAGTTGGCACGAGACCTGTTGGTGATGGAGCAACAGCTTCTGGAGGAGAGGGAAGCAGCTAGTCAGATTCGAGCTCAGAACCAGTCTTTTGGTCAAGCCATGGTCTCTCTGCAGGTCGCAAGAGATCAAGCTGTCAGTGAGGCCAAAGAGCTGCGTCTCCGTTTAGATGACATAAACCGGACCGTTCCCCCTGCTTCTCCCCCAAGTGGTTCCAAAGGAGAGGTGTGGAGCCTAAAAAATGCTCTATCAGCACTGCAAAATGACAGGGAAAGAATGGTATGTAATGGGTTATACTGATAATTTAAAATAAAACCTGAAACATAAAAATATTGCATCCTACATAATATTTGCAACATATTAATGGCATCCCTTGTGGTTCCTCAGTTGGAACAGCTACACCTGCAGCGGTCTGAATTGGATCGACTTGGATCTGGTGAACTATCCAGGCTCACTCAGTCTTTGGAGGAAGAGAGAAGAAAGGCAGCGGAGCGAGAGGAAAAAATCATGGCAGAGATGAGGGATAGAGATGCCCAGATGGACAGAGATAAGCAAGAACTGGAAATGCTTAGGTAAGATTCATGGGTTTAACCGATATTTTTTTTTTGCCCATTCTGCTGTTTTGGTGGTCTTGCAGAAAACAGCAAACGGCTATACAGACAGCCTCAAAGAAATTAAATGTTTGTATACTTTGACCAGAATTTCTGTCCCTCCAAAAACTTACAATTTCTTACTTTTTTGTTTACATGTGTAGGCTTGAGATGACGGACTGGCAGGGCCAGGCCGAGCTCTTGAAGCAGCAGACCCTTACCACCCTCTCAGACAGGGACCAACAGGTTCGCCAGCTTACTGCCATGCTGGAGGAAGCACAGGCATCAAAGATACGGCATGAGCACAAACAAAGACAGGTAAAAAGCTATAATCTCTTTTTCAAGAATGTGATATTGGAAGCAGCCTAGAAATCATTTTTTTTCAGTCAATCCATCTACTTCTTTTCTTGTAGCTAGAAACATGAATAAGTTCTAGATTTCAGTGTACTGTTGTTCTGTAATACGCTTTGTATGAGATGGGACAAAATGTAGCTTATTTGACTTTTGAACAACTTTTATATTTAAGTATAGGTCTTTAAAGTCCTTGATCTGCTTCAGTTGTTTTCAGTGTGTGAGGCATCCAATATTTATTTCTTTGTCCTTTAGGGAAGCCTTGCTGTAGACGCTGCACCTGGTGGTCCTCTAGAGCACAACGAGGGCTATAAAGCTGAGTTCATTGAACTCCAGAGAAGGTACTGCTGCCAAGTTTCGTCTTCTAATTAATTATACTGATCTACAGCTGCATTTTCCCAATCTCTTTAGTACCGGTGCCACAAACTGCATTGATAGCAGTTGTAGGTAATACTTCAACTAACAGCTAACATAAAAGGTCTTTAAAAGGAATTAAGCATGTGACATGTAGTATATTAGCATATCTTTTCGTACATTTTTAAAAATCTGTTTGTTGTTTTTTTCTATTAGTCTTATTTTTTTAATCAATGGCTATTGTTTGTAGTGTTTTGAATATATTAACGAGTTAGAGTAGGTCAAAAGTAATCGAAAAATAGTCCAATTATGTTACCTAAAATGTGTAATGTAATGGATTACATTATTAATTGTTGTCATGCAATTTCGAATCATCAGCGGACTACAATTTAATTTAGTTATCTACCTAGTACTGTGTTTACCACACTTTACTGCTCTCTCAAATAGATGGTGACCAAATATCAACAATACATTACCTGAGATACGACTTCTAGACTACTTGATTAGGCTATTAAACTATAAATCATAGGTTACATGGTTCTCTTGTGACTCTTTCAATGACTTTCCATGTGTTTACTTTTATTTCCCCCCTTACCAGTGCTGTGGCTTTAATTCTGTGTGTGTGTTTCTGTCAGGCTGGATGAGGAGTCAGAACAGAGACTCCGAGTAGAGGAACAGCTCATCGCTGCACAGGATCGCCTCAAATGGTTTGACCCTAATCTCAGATTAAGATCAACTCACTGCTCCTGGCTCTGGGCATTATTTCTGCAGATGTGAAATGTATCATATACAATGCTCCCAGAAATTATTTTGAGACTTGTAATGACATATTTATGACATTAATCTGAACTACTTTTATTTGAACTACTTTTATTGTTGGTGCCCCTACATATATGAACCAACTGAATCTAAAAAAATTTCTTTGTCATTGACAGTTATACACAGAGTGAGTGGCAGACAGCGGCCGAAGCAATGATGTCAGAGACGGCTGTACTTATTGAGCCACCAGAGGGTGCTGTTACACGGGTAAACGCAAACCCTCAATGCATTTCCACATCATTTGGAATACAAATTATGTTTGTGTGTTTGTGTTTGTGTGTGTGTGTGTGTATTTGAAATGTATCAAAAGCTTTATATATTGGATATATTTTTTATACATGTTTTCTTTATCTCAGACTCGTAGTGGTGGACCTGGGCTGCTGCGGATGCTGCGAGTCGCCTTCTGCTCTCGTCAGCGCACCCCTCTGCTTGTGTCACTCTACCTGCTGACTGTTCACGTGCTGTTGCTGCTATGCATGGGAGGATTTCTGTGAGACAGACTTATCACGCTTTAGTGAGAGAAAGACAGTTACATACTCATTCTCAAATACAAAACACAACAAACGGACACATTATTTAATACAGGACTAACTCATTTACATTCGTCTGTGAACATTTTTCCTTGCTTATTTACCAAAGTTACATCTGATCTGTTTTTTGTTTTTTTGTTTAGCGCTCTGACAAAAATCATTTCCACCCAGTTTTAATGGGGCTTGTCTAGACTGGTTAACACTAGAGCACTACCTGCACTTCCTCAAGAACATTGTTTTACCCTTTAAGAATGCCCTCATTAATGAAGGAATGTTTATGCATTATTTGGAAAATGCAGATGAAGTTGACGGGATAGTGTCAGAGTTTTTTTCTCTCTTTCTGTCAAACAGGGTTTCATATTGTCTGCCAAATTGCATAAAGGTAGACATAAAAATACTTATTTTGACCACATTCCACCTTCCTATAATTATCTCTTTATTTCTGCATAAAGTCAATGCCTTCAAATGTAATGGCAAAGCTAATACGGTTACTGTACATGTCCACTAGAAACATCCTAGTTTGCCAGTTTAGTGCAATACTGTCATTTTATATTTGTGCATTTTTATTGCTGTGTTTTTTTCCCGGTTTATTTGTTGGTTTTGTTGTTGTTTATTTACACTACACACACACATCAGGGTCTTTACACCTGGACTACTATTGCTTTTATTCACCCTTAAAGGCATAAATGAAATACCTTAATCTTGTATTGTTTTATTATTCATTTCTTGAAATGTTTTGATTCTGTTTCAGTTCAAGTCAGCTTTATCAAGTCATTCATGTCCCGCTTATTTTCAGTTTTCTTAGCCAGAGCCGGACTTCCTATTCTCAATATTCTATGGTCACTCAGATCTGTTTGGGCTGTATAGAGCTGGATTAGATTATGGTTAAAATGTTGTCTCTTACTGTGAGATTTTAAGCACAGCCCAGTGAGTGTTTTATCTGTAAAATCTCTGTAAATGATCTTTCTCTCCCTCCTTCTACCCTGTTGTAGGGGCTATTTTTTGGAAATAAAGTCTATTTATGGGAAGACATACACATCTAGTGTGTGGTTGCATGACATGCTGGTGCTGTTCTTGTACAGCAGATTGTAGAGTATCTTTAGAACACTTTCTTGTATTTGTTCGAAATAAATACACAATCATTGCAATTTGATTTCTTTTAACTGTGACGAAATGCTTCGCTCGTCCTGCACAATTTGTGTTGGCTCGCATCTGACCCAAACATAAAGTATTCCAACAAAGAATCATTACAAACATATAATACTATGGTAACACTTTACAAAAAGTTTTCATTTGTTAACATTAGTTAATGTATTAACTAAAGATCCACCTGTTCATTGTTTTTCATGTTAGTTCACAGTGTATTAACTTTTGTTAACACACAACTTTTGATTTTAATAATGCATTTCATAAATGTTGAAATTAACATTTAACAAAGATTAATTAATGCTGTAGAAGTGCAGTGTGTGTGTCTGAGTGTGTCTGTGTGTGATTGTGTCTGTGTCTTTCTGTCTGTGTGTGTGTGTGAGAGAGAGAGAGAGAGAGTGAGAGAGAGAGAGAGAGAGAGAGAGTGTGTGCCTGTATGTGTGTGTGTTTGTGTGTGTGTGTGTGTGTGTGTGTGTGTGCGTGCGTGCGTGCGTGCGTGCGTGCGTGTGTGTGTGCGTGTGTCTGTTTGTGTGTCTGTTTGTGTTTGTCTGTGTGTGAGTCTGTCTTCACTTGATCTTTTTTTATAAACAATGTTTTCTTTTAGTACAGCCTTTAAATGTTAATGTCGGTTTACACTCACACACACACACACACACACACACACACACACAATTATTAGTTCATGTTAACAAATGTAGTTAACTAATGACACCTTATTGTAAAGAGTTGCCAATACTACTTCTATTTCATATCCATCTATTCATAGTTTTTAAGACATTTGGGACACTTACAAAATTAAGATTATTGTTTTAATGTGTTTTGTCTTAATTTAACTGGTCAAAAATGCACTGGTGAAACTCATGCGCGTGAACGCGTGCCCGACGCCTCTTCTGGACTGTAGTACGCGGCGCGCATTCGAGCGCAGGTCTGATCTACAGTTTATCGCGCACCGACACAGATACTCATACTTAACGGACAAAAAGACGGGAATAAAAGCACTATAAAGTGAGTAACCATTATTATCTTCTCATATTGTTTTTACGGATTGCATATAAACACACGAAACTTTTACTTCAGGAAGTGGGTGATACATGGTGAGTTGACAGAACTTTGTAGCAGGAAGTCAAATGTATATATTTTTGTACATTAATTGTAACATTTCTGTGCTTGCATTACAGTATTCAAGGTCTGGATTACTGTTGAAATTAAAGTGTATTTTTCGTGAAGTCCTGAACATGCAAAAGTTTCAGATTCTCTAGAAAAATGAGGAACTTGCAAAGTGCAACAACACGTTCGACTCGATTTATAGAGATTCAACGAAAATGTCGTTTTTGTTTTTCATAAAACTTAAAATATGTGGATATAGATGTTTCACTCTCTCTTGACATTATCAAATTGACCCTTTTACCACTGCTTTGTATGTTGTATGTTAAGTTACTTACTGAAATAGCCTATTACTGACTACGTATTTTTGAGTAGATGTATATTTTTATGGCTACATTTTAAGCATAATGCATTTAAATACTCAAATGTCTGTACATGAGGAAATGTAACACGAGCCATGACATCTTTGCTTCTCTTTCTATAGATGTGGAAAGCCGTGGTGGGACATGATGTTAATGTGAAGGTCGAAACAGAGGGGGACGATTGGGATACAGATCCAAATTTTGAGGTAAGCAGACAAGGAAAATACTCAAAAGCTCTAAAAGTGGTATGCAGTAGGAAACAATCCTACTCCTGGAGGGTCACTGTCCTGCGTAGTTTAGCTCCAACTTGCCTCAACACACCTGCTTGGAAGTTTCTAGTATGCATAGAAAGACTTTGATCAGCTGCTTCTGGTGGGTTTAAACTCTGCAGGACAGCCGCCCTCCAGGAGCAGGATTGGACATCCCTGGTTTAAAGTTAACATTTCTAACAGCATATTTTATCAATTTTATTGATTTATTATTTCTGTGTTTCAGAACGATGTCTCAGAGCAGGAGCAGAGATGGGGTGCCAGAACCATAGAAGGATCAGGCCGGAAAGAACACATCAGGTAACAGTTATTACGTATCATACAGAAAATAATCTTAAGATTTTAAATGATATAATAATATAGCAGGTTGCAATGCATTGAACTGAAAGCACTGCTGAAAAGAGCGTCACTCTCTGCAGTGAGGAAATAGGAAGTAGAAAAGCTGCCGACTTGAGTTGCATTTCCTAATATGGACTGATAAGTTCACGCTTCAGAAGCGGAATAAGATGTTGCACTGATACACTGAATTTATATATAACTATAAGATCTATATATTTTATTTTCATAATGTCCGTGCTGAACATAATAATGAGCACCGTAAACAAATGCAAAGATCTGAGTGCTTAACAAAAGTGCCACATTCCATGGTAAATATGCAGCATGTAGTAACATGCGATGTGCCTGTTTTTGTGTGCAGCATTGCAGATCTCAGGCAGAATGTGTCTCGGGAACATGAGGTGGTTAAGAAGAAAGAGATGGACCAGGGCCCTAAAGCCTCTTACGGCTATGGAGGGAAATTTGGAGTTGAGAAAGACAGAATGGACAAGGTTAGACTTGAGAACAGGCCCAAATGTAAAGGTGCCGTCAGATTTACTGTTGCTCTGCTAATTTTCGCTCACTGAATCCAGTCATTTCAATAGGAATTTCACGTGATAGCAAAAGATTTCCCTAGGCAGGTTTCGCAACTGGTTCAAGTTGCTCACGCAGATTCTCAGCATTCATTAACAGAAAGCTGCTTGGTTTGAAAGTGACTTCTGTGTGATCTGTGCTTCAAACATCGCTACATTATTAACAATAGACAATGGACCTTCTTGCCATCAAAATTTTACTGACAATTTGCTAATGTGAATGCACCGTACATCTACAAATACTTAAGGGGAACTCATTTGCATATAGTAGTGACCAAAACTGATGGCCGGCCTAAGAATATTGACATCTTCATCCTTTATTCAAACAATATTACGATTTTTTTTAAAGAATTGGTAACACTTTATTTCAGGGCTGTAATCTCCCAGTCGATTAGTCGATTATTAGTCGATACGTTCTGGCTCGACCAAAATTCTGATTGGTCGATTTTTTTTGCCGCGTTCATTTCATCAGTATTGCCGCGTTCATTTAATCAGGTGGAAAGCACTAATTGCTAATGGGGGTGTTTTCAGAGCACCCCTGTTTCACAGGTAACAGTCTGTCTTCAGAACACCCCCCTTGTTTTCACTTCTTTTGGATTAGCCCAACCCACTGGAGAAGAGAGACAGATTGAAGTACGCTACTTTGCTGTATAGGCCTATTATTTATTTAATTGTGAGAGCATTTTCCTAGTCAGTCCTCTTCTACCATGTCAACAAAGACATCGGCAGTGTGGCAGCATTTTTTCAAAATAGAAATTGGGGGAAAAAGTTGAATGCAAATTTTGCAAGCAACAGTTTGCATATCACAGCTCGACGACAAACATGTCATATCACCTAAAAACGGGAAGCTAACTTGTCTGCATTAGGTGGCATCGTCTGTTTTGCGTTGCCCCGTCTCTTTTATTATTGTGCAAACTGCAAATTTATTTCTAGTATTATTTATTGGATTTGGGCACTTTATTATTTTATTTTTTATTTGGAGCCTAATGCGCGGTGCCCACTGTTTGTATTCGTTTTGAGCCTATGCTTTATTTTTCAGTTATGCACTTTATTTCGTTTCTGCTCTTGATCTGGGTTGTTTAATAAATATTCCTTTTTTATTAAAGTGGACGTGCCTTTTGTGTTTAAGAGTAAAAGCTTTAAGCTAATAGTCTATTCGTGTCTCAGCCGCGAAGCTGAGCTCCTGTTCGAGCTGCACAGAGCGGCTGAAATGATACTGTCTGTCAGTTATTATAATACATATGACAAAAACAATTGTCTAAATTATGTTGCATATTCCGCAAAAGTTCTTGTGATGATATCACTAGTTGACAACATAGTACTATATTTTCGGAAATCATGGGCTATGATATTGCGCAGGTGCACGTGATGCAACGCCGTCAGAGCCGACAGACTTGTGTGTTGGACTCATTTCAGTCCAAAATAAAAATGTCAAAAACAATTTAATAGACTGCAAATAGCCTACTAGTTTTTTATGTTTATTTATAATTAATTTAGGCAGACAACAAGGCCACCAAGTACAATGTAGTCAATTAGGGATGCACCGATAGGATTTTTTGGGGCCGATACCGATTTTAACAAACAATTATTGGCCGATTCCGATATTTGTCACTTGCTCTCTTATTTGAACTTTTGTCATTAAAGTAAATAGTGTTTTGATCATGTTTTAAATCAGCAAAGACACAAAAACACATGCATTAAATGATAGTTTATTGCTGCATCGCATCATCAAATAATTTCTAATGAACATGGATTGGATCCATTTAACATTCAGCAGGCCAACATAAATACAACGGAACAAAGACGCATATGAAATAAAGCTTTTTGGGTAGGTTTAACAGTTTTCAGGAATAAAGTAAACAAGTGTAAAATAACACTGCATATTCTTCAATGTATAAATTAAATGCATATTAATACTTATGAAAGTTACAAAAGTTATTTAGTCAAGAGTAGTGAGCGTCTTTTGTTGTTTGCTTAACATTAAAACGCAAACAGTATTAGATTATTGACTAATCTTGGATTATGCAACAGACATTATACAGCTCAGTGCTTTCATGCTATAGCCAATATGCCTATGGTTCTAAATTGATCAAAAATCGGCCGATGCATTGGTGCATCTCTAGTAGTCACTAGCCACGTTTACATGCACACTTTTTTTTCATTCGATTAAAATAATTCCGATTGAAAGATTCGGTGGACTGTTTACATGAGACGTTATCTAAACCGATCTGGTGTTTACATGTGCTGACTTTGTCATTAAAAACAAATATCCCCTCTGGACATCACTCTTGGCCCCTACTGTATTTATGTATATTTAATCTTGCTGTGTCGTTTGCACCAGGTTTGATGACACCAAACGCTATTAGTTTGATGATATTAGATGATTTTAATAAAAAAAATGATGTGTTGAATTTTCCCAGGGTGCTTTAGGGCACAGCTATGTGGCGGAGGTTGAACAGCACTCATCCCAGAAAGATGGAGCAAAGGGTTTTGGGGGAAAATATGGTGTTCAGAAGGATCGTGTGGACAAGGTTAGAAACCCTCTCATCACTGTCCTGTGGTTAATAATTTAATACATGTGGTTGTATAATATGAATAAATGAATTAATAGACAGTTAGAGTGACTTTATTATTGATTTACTCCAGTCTGCCATGAGCTACGAGTACAAGGGTGAGGTTCAGCAGCATGCATCTCAGAAAGGTACTCAAACATTCAGAAAACTTCACACACTCTATGCATCTTCTCCTCTGTTTTGTCTGTTCTTTCTATAATAGTCACTTCTTTACTGTTCATAAGATTACGCTAAAGGTTTTGGTGGCAAGTATGGTGTACAGAATGAGAGAGTTGACAAGGCTGCAATGGGATACGACTATAAAAGCGAGACTGAGAAACACCAGTCACAGAAAGGTATTTTCGATCTCAGCTGTTATATTGACCAGCATCCTGGTCCTCAATCCATATTTTGTTGTCCTTTTGGTTGAAGAATCATTTATAAAGCTTAATTCTGTTTTCTTAAAATATCACAGACTACTCAAAAGGCTTTGGGGGAAAATACGGTGTGGAAAAAGAAAAGGTTGACAAGGCTGCTTTGGGTTACGACTACAAAGGAGAAACAGAGAAACATCAGTCACAGAAAGGTAAATTCAATCTCTGCTGTTATATTGACTAGCATCCTGGTCCTCAATCCTTATTTTGGCCTCATTTTGGTGGAAGACTAGTTTGTAAAGCATAATTCTGTTTTCTGAACATCTCACAGACTACTCAAAAGGTTTTGGGGGAAAATACGGTGTGGAAAATGAAAAGGTTGACAAGGCTGCTTTGGGTTACGACTACAAAGGAGAAACAGAGAAACATCAGTCACAGAAAGGTACTGTAAATATTGCCTTGACATACGGGAAACTCTTTGAAAACCCCTCTTCATATTTATTTTGATGTTTTGTAATGATTGTAATAGCATGGGCTGCGTTAGTGTCACATCACTTGGCATCCATGTCAATGTCAACAGACATTCAGAGAGTCCTGGGAACATGACTTTGGGGCCCCCTGCCACAACTATTGACCCCTTTTCTGACTTTTTTGTAACAAGGGTGACAAAAAGTGTGTTTTCTTTTATTAGATGGCTGAAAATAATAGCTGGGGGTCCTAGTGTTCATCTTGCGCTGTATTCTCTGTAGGGTTGTACTTTATGCACTTTTCTGAGGGCCCTTATGTTCATCTCACTTTGAAAGTCTCGGCTATGTGGCCTGAGGGTTTGAAGACCTCTGACAGTCAGAGGCTCTTGGAAACCAGTTCTGATTTTCCAGATAACTACATGTCAAAGTTCTTATCACAACATGTGATGTATGCTAGAGATGCAACACTTCTTGATCTTTTTTTTCCCCCCACACACACACACGCACGCGCGCACACACACACTAGAGTGCGGATCAGGCTGCATTTTTCTGTCTGAGCCCGGCCCGCGTCCGACAAAGCAGTAACCGAACTCGACCCGAGCCCCACAGGCATTAAGATATTTATGTCCGAGCCCGACGCAGTTAAAATAAAAAAAAATGTCTCATACTAATGACACATGTACGTTTGCTTGTGTGGAAAGCCCGCTTTTATTAAGCAACTGTAGGAAGGCATTCTGAAATGTTTACAGATGAGCACACCAGCGACAAAGCACACGTTAACACAGGGCCCAATCAAATAGCCAATTAAAATTAAATAAACAAAGGTCTACCAAAAATGGCCCAAGCTAACAGAACAAAACATTAACGTAACACAATGCAGCTTATTGAAATGAAAATCACTCTTACCATTTTTCCCGAAAACTGTATGGCTACTAAACTGCAACATGGGATCTATTTACATAATCCATCCATCAAAGTTTAGGCTAATCCAGGTTTTTATGCAGAAAATGGATTGCATCAACTGTGGATGGCTTCAAGGCTGTCCTCCTCTGCTCGATGGTCCTGCCAGCAGTGCTGAAGTTGCGCTGCCAGCCACATGTAGCCTAATATGCAATATGCTCGCACGTATTGCGCGTTGTCACAGCTACATAAACAAATTTCCGCACACAGGAAGACGGATGTTAGGGTAATATTTTATACTTGTATCAAGTTAAACAGGCCCATTGGCTACCTACATAATAAGCTGTTTTAAATTTAAAATGTTCAATGCCTTATCGCGCTGACGTGATCGAGCCCGACCCGAACATCATTTCTAAATATCTGTCCGAACCCGGCCAGGCCCGTCGGTTACCGACGGGTCCCATCGGGCTCGGGTCGGGTATCCATCATCTAACACACACACACACATACGTCTGGTTTACTATCTTTGTGGGGACTCTCCATAGGCGTAAGGATTTTTACACTGTATATATTCTCCCCTTACACTAACCCTACCCCTAAACCATTCTGTATGATTTATATAGTCCGCACAAGTCTTCATGAGTCAGCTTCAACTTTACACAGGTCACTAAGCTACGTCATTACTTCAGGTTGAATCTGATTCTGATTCTAAGAAATAGATAAACGTAGAAAATTTCCACATATGGTTTAATAGGCAGAAGCATATCTCCATTGATTATCCAGATGACACCAGGATCCTAACTTTAGCCACAAAGTGACCCACGAGGTCACAAATCTGTGTTTCTAGGATCCAGCTTGTCGGGAAACTAGTCATTTCACCTCCCCTGGGTGCTATTTGTTCACCTCACAAATACCAGACATGTAACAAAGAATACTAGCGCACACAGATACACAGCTTCTTCAAGGTTGAAGTTGGTCAAGCTCTTGCTTTAATCAGGAACTTTCCCAAAACACACTAATAGCTAAAGTTCTTTCCTTCAGTAAGAGGTACAGACAATATTCGTCATTATAGTGATTGAAGATGAAAAGTAAAGTAAATGCTAAGAATCGGTCACATAGGCGACAGACCGACGTGACCGTCGTGACCTTGGATATCTTGGTCAGCTAGAAATATATGTTTTAACATGTGTTGGGTGCTTCTCTCAAAAACATGGAGAGAGCACAATCCAGTAAATAGACACGTAATTATATATCTAAAGCTTGAAAAAGTCATTCAAATCATTTAATATGTAGAAGGATAAATATTGATCAATACCTTGATTATACATCACTCATTACAAATCACTCAAAAGATATACATTGAAGTGGCAGTGGATTTTGGAATCGGACCCTTCAATATGTGTGTGTGTATTATTATTTTAGACTATGCAAAGGGTTTTGGAGGACGTTATGGAGTCGAAGCAGATCGCATGGATAAGGTACATTTCAAAGATTTTTATTATACCATTATTATCGAAGCCTGTTTCTGTTTTAGAGTAAAAAATAAATAAGATAATATTCAGATAATGTTTAAAATAAAAAAGTCACATTGCAAGGTATGCGTAGTCACAATTACGAGAAACAAAGTTGCAATTGTGAAAAATAGTTGCACTTACACTATTTTTGGTGAAAATGTAGTCACAGTTGTGAGATATATTGCAATATAAACGTAAAGTCGCAATTGTGAGAAATAAAGTTGTACTTACAAGAAATAATAGTCACAGTTGTGATATATAGTCTCTGTGATATATACAGCAAGTCGAAATTATGAGAAAAAAGTTGCAATTGCGTGATAAAGTTGCACTTACAAGGAATTTAATCAGTTGTGAGATATATTGCAATATAAACATAAAGACGCAATTGTGAGAAATAAAGTTGTATTTACGAGAAATATAATCACAGTTGTGAGATAATCACATTGCGATTTATATGGCAAGTCGAATTTACGAGAAAAAAGTCGCAATTGTGAGATAAAATTGCACTTTTGAGAAATATGGTTACTTTGTGAGATACACATCATGTCGCAATTACGAGAAAAAAGTCACAATTGTGAGAAAAAAAGTTGTACATACGAGAAATATAATCACAGTTGTGAGATATGTCAAGTCATTGCGATTGAAGTTACGAGAAAAAAGTCACAATTGTGTGATAAAGTTGCACTTACAAGAAATATAATCATAGTTGTAAGATAGTCACATTGCAATATAATCGTAGTTGCAATTGAGAGAAATAAAGTTGTACTTATGAGAAATATAATCACAGTTGTGAGATAATCACATTGCGATTTATATGGCAAGTCGAATTTACGAGAAAAAAGTCACAATTGTGAGATAAAATTGCATTTTCAAGAAATATAGTTACATTGTGAGATACACATCATGTCGCAATTACGAGAAAAAAGTCACAATTGTGAGAAAAAAAGTTGTACATACGAGAAATATAATCACAGTTGTGAGATGTCAAGTCATCGCGATTGAAGTTGAAATTACGGGAAAAAAGTCACAATTGTGCAAAATAAAGTTGTACTTATGAGAAATATAATCACAGTTGTGAGATAATCACGATTTATATGGCAAGTCGAATTTATGATAAAAAAGTCGCAATTGTGAGATAAAATTGCACTTTCGAGGAATATAGTTACATTGTGAGATACACATAATGTCGCAATTACGAGAAAAAAAGTCCCAATTGTGAGAAATAAAGTTGTACTTACGAGAAATTGAATCACAGTTGTGAGATAATCACATTACAATTTATATGGCAAGTCGAATTTACGATAAAAAAGTCGCAATTGTGAGATAAAATTGCACTTTCGAGGAATTTAGTTATATTGTGAGATACACATCATGTCACAGTTACGAGAAAAAAGTCACAATTGTGCAAAATAAAGTTGTACTTGCGAGAAATTGAATCACAGTTGTGAGATAATCACGATTTATATTGGCAAGTCAAATTTACGATAAAAGTCGCAATTGTGAGATAAAATTGCACTTTCGAGAAATATAGTTACCTTGTGAGATACACATGTCGCAATTACAAGAAAAAAGTAAATTGTGAGAAATAAAGTTGAGTCACAGCTCTAAGATATAAAGTCACAATGCAAGTTATACATAAAGGTGCAATTACGAAAAACAAGGTGAGATATCAATTATTTTAAATTCTCTCTCTCTCTTTTTTGACTGTGAGGCAGAAATGGGATTCCATGCATTATTGATTTGATTTGACAGTTTCCCAGTGAATTGTACATAGTGTTTCTTTCTCACAGAGTGCCGTTTCCTTCAGTGAGATGGAGTCACCATCATCAGCATATGAAAAGCCTCAAGCTTTCGAGGCCTGTGAGTGTTTGTTGTACAAGTCTATGCAAATTATACATTTGATATGGTTGGTTTTGAGTAGTGATGTAATGGCATTCATGCATTTTAAGTGCTGAATAAGGGTTCATATACTTTTCAGGGACACTGTAAATACTTGATTATCTGTTCTTTGTGTTTATAGCAAGTGTAGGAGCTGGAAACCTTAAGGCTCGGTTTGAGAACATGGCGAAGGCCTCAGATGATGAAAACAGGAAGAAAGCAGAGGAGGAGAGAGGCAGAAGACTTGCTAGAGAGAAGAGAGAACGGGAAGAGGCACAACGCAAACAGGAGGTTTACATTTGTCTTGATACATATATATATATATGGAAATACTCGCTACACTTTAATAGAACGTATGACAACAATAGATAGCCCACACACCAGCCTTGTCTTTTTCACACACTAATGAACACTGATGATCTTCTCTCTTAAGGAGAAGAGCCAGCATGAAGAGGAGGAAGAAGATCAGAGACCTCCACCTGTGCCAGTATCCCAGAGTCCCCCAAAGGTGTTCAGAAAATTGCCTGAAATTCCCAGAGATGAACCAGAGACAGAAGCTCAGGCAAGACCTATTTTGTTATATTGTTGTTGCTCATTTGAAATAAAAGAGTTTGAGCACTCTTTAGACATACTCTCGTGTTCACAACGCAAAACTCTCGCCATATACGGAAACCATTATGACATCACAACTATGAGCACATTAACATACTGATGCCCACGTTTATACATAAACGTCTATGTAGTGTTCAGCAACCTGGTGGGACTTTTTTATTACTCATTTCACATGTGAACAGCCAATCATAACAAGATGATTTAAATATACAGGTACAGTAGCCAGAAGAGTGTGTTAAATTCTAATGGTGACAGAATGACCAGAAATAGTCATTAAATGTGAAATCTGCAGAATATTACCCTAAATTGTGTTATGGTTTCCGTGTGTGATATTAGTAGAATATTGCATGGCTGGAAAAGGCTCGCAATTCTGTCAAAATTTGAAGATATAAACTGGAAATTCTCACTTTTGCTGTTGCTGGTTTATATCTTGCAATTCTGACTTTTTTTTTAGAATTGCGAGATATAAACTCGCAATTGTGATGAAAAAGTCAGAACAATGTCAGAATTGTGAGATATAAAGTTGCAGTTACCTTTTTATTTAAAAAAAAAAAAAATGTATTCCGTGCAGCGGTGTCAAGTAACGAAGTACAATATACTTTACCTTACTTAAGTAGAAATTTTGGGTATTTATACTTTATTGGAGTAATTATTTTTCTTTTTACTTCTACTCTTTACATTTTCACGCAATTATCTGTGCTTTCTACTCACTTTTTGAAAATATCCTTGTTACTCCTGTTTCATTTTGGCTTGTTTTCATTCCGGCTTGTCATCGTACCAAAAAAAATACCTATCCAGATAAATCGCGCCATCCGGATAGTGAATTTTATTGTGGTTGGATGAGAAGTATAAACATATACCATTCCGATACCCTATTGGATTCTATGCGATCCATCGCACCTGCACATGACACAAATCACACACAGTGTTGCCAGATTGGGCGGGTTAGTATATGAATAATATTTTTAAGCTCGTATACTGAGAGGATTGATCATCAGTTTCTCTGTGTGTGTTTCAGGTGGAGGATCAGCCTGACTATGAGGAGCCGCCATCTCTGCCGCCTCGCGCAGATGACCTGTTTGAAGAAGTGGAGGAGCAAACGTATGCTGAATGCGATGCTGACCCTGTACCTCAAGACCCAGATTATGAGGATATTGCCTCATGCGCTGCTGCAGGTTTGACACACACATACACATTCATTCGTTGTGCAATCAAGGCCACAGAAAAAATAGATGGTTCTAATTGCAATTGCTATGAATGTTTGTGATTTTGTTAACAGCTGTAATTCCTCTTTTTTCAGTAGCTGTTGATAATGATTATGAAGATCTAACTGGAGGGGGAGATACAGCCAAAGCCATTTATGACTACCAAGGAGGTACGTATAATCATAACAGCAAATGATTAATGACATTGTCTCTGTTTAACTGACTCTTAAGAACGATGGCTTTTATTTCGGAGTGTTTTTAGTTTTAGTTTAGTATTATGAATATCAATCTTAACTCTTTCAGAGGCCAGTGACGAGATCTCCTTCATGCCAGATGACATCATCACTAACATTGAGATGGTGGATGAGGGTTGGTGGAAAGGAACGTGCCACGGTCGCACAGGCCTGTTTCCTGCCACCTTTGTGGAGCTCATGTAGTTACTAATAATGAATGATCAAATGTATGTTTATTAGCCACTTGCAGACAATACTCTTTTATTGCATTTTTCTCTGACATTCAAGTGCAATATACTAACATGTTTTTTGGTTGTTTTAATGAGCCTGTATCTATTAGCTGAACAACATTTTCCATTCAAGGCACATGGTTAGTTACCAGATAACGTGGACATTACATTTTTTCTATAAAGATGTTTGTTTAAAATATATATATATGATTATTTTGCACTACCGTTCAAAAGTTTGGCGTCGGTTTTCAGTGTTTTTGAAAGTAGTCTATTATGTTCACCATGGCTGCATTGATATGATCAAAAATGCAGTAAAAAAAACTAAAATTGTGAAATATTATGACAATTCTATTTTTATATATTTTTAAATGTAATTTATTCCTGATGGCAAAGCTGACTTTTCAGCATCATTACTCCAGTATTCAATCATTCTAATATTTTGGTTTGTTGTAAAGAAACATTTATTATCATTATCAATGCTGAAAACAGTTGTGCTGCTTAATATTTTTGTGGACACCTTGGTCATTTTTTTCAGAATTCTTTGATGAACAAAGTATACAGCATTTATTTGAAATATTTTTTTACTGTCACTTTTGATCAATTTAATGCATTAATTCTGATTAAAAGTATTTCTTTAAAAATATATATTTTGAACGGTAGTGTATGTATTATGACACATGAAAAAAATGTCTAAATAGTACAATTTTTCAATGACCATTTTGCCAAGGTTCGAATTTAACAAAAAGTATTGTAGCAGTAATATCGTGTAAGTTGTTAGCTGTTAATTTCAGTGCAATTATACTTTTGCTTGGTAAAGAGATTTAATGCAGAGGTATAACAGTGCTTTATACGTAATTTCATGCTTCAAGATTTATATGCCAAGCAACAGGCTTATGCTCGTTTCTTTGACTCAATGTTATGCATTTGTGTTGACCACAAAATAAAAGACAATTTACCATGAGGATTACTGGATTTATTAAGATATATATATATATATATATTAAAAAAAGGATGCACATCCATAATTATTGTCTGCAAAGAAAATATATAATACTTCACAACTTCAAAGTAAAGCAGACCCACAGAGTGACATGGATTGAAGTAGAGAGAAAAAGATTTTATTAAAATTGTTGCTTGTATGGTACGCTGAATGCAGGTAACATACAGTGTTTTTACTCCTCTTACTCTTTACTCTAGTGAACAGAAGAACCTTTAACATGTTCAAATCACATCGCACAGTGTCTGTCATCAACAACAGATTGCCATTACATTTTACAATCGCAAACACTGTAAAGAATTTTTCTGCACAAGGGTGCGTAAAAAGTCCATAGAAACATACAAACTGTACATGAAAATGATGCACAGCGAGTCTCCTATACAGCTTTTACTGGAATAATGTCCACACTCAAGCAGTTCAGTTCATCTACCAGGCGAGACCTTTCTTCGTCTTAGGTTTTCCTTTTTTAGCCAAACGTTTGGCTTTCACCCTCTTCGCTTCCCTTTGGTTCATCCAGACCGGATACCGTCCTTGATCATCCAACATTGTCTTTTTACTGCGTTTAGTGTCCAAATCCATCTTTCCACCATCTGCAGCAAAGCAACAACAGATAGATTTTAATGTGATAAAAATACTATACTTACTATAACTAGAAGTGCTAAATGTTTCTAGAAAAGCTCACCATCTTCTAGTTTCTCCTTCACTTTCTCAGGCGGCACCACAGTGGCGATCTCAGCTACATCTTTCATGGTGATCTCTCCTTTCTCTCCCTGACCCAGCACTGTTTTGAGTCGTGCCAGTTCTTTGGGGGCATTTTTCTTTCTTTTCTCTGCCCTCATCTTCCTCCTCCTCTTGCTGCGTAAACTCTTTGCCATCCTGATGGAAACTAGGGTGATAAAAAAAGACAAATATATACATGCAGCGTGCACACACACATTTTATATACATACACACACATAGATATAAGTATCCTTTTCTTCCTGGGATGAAAAACAATGTTTCCTTGATATTTCCACATTTTTCATGAATATGGGGGCCCCAATTTTGGGTATCTCCCTCATTAGACACATGATTTGCCTTACTATTGAGACTCCATGACTCTTGCAGCCTCTGTCAATCTAGTGAGACTCGTAAAATGGGCCACTCCATAAGAACTGATACAGACCTCAGACCCGGTAACAATAATAGTTCACAACATCACATATCTGATATCAACTTAGTAACCAATCACCTATATATCTTTGATTATATTCAGAAGCAAGAGATTTGTGTAAGAAAACTCGGATGAAAACGAAGACGTGCGTTAGCCAGTTAGCCACCTCATATGCAAAAATACCTTTCTACTTCAATAGACATCACGTAAAAACACCGTTTATAGACGTAATTATTGCCAATATACGGACTTAAATATTTAAACATCTTCAAATCTGTGTTTAAATTCGCAGTGTGTAACTTACATGTATATTCGCAACGCCTCTGGATACACGTGTATCTGTGTACAGCTGCCGCTAAGCAAAAATGCTTTTACGACAGTTCCGGATTTGGGACAAAACATCCCGTGTTGACGGCTCGTGGGCGTCGCGCATTTAGCCCGGTAGATGGCGGCAGAACCGCGGCCTACTTTTAAAATCTTAAACATTTCAAAATTGCTGGTGTGTTCAAGTACAAAGATACCGGGAAAACATATTATAAACGATGTCCTCCTTCCTGAAGCTTTGTCTTCATTTAGAGGTGAACACTTTCTTTTTTTAATCCAAGCTTAAAATACTGAGACAACTATTAGTAAGTTGATTTATCCCCAAAATGTGTAACCACTGTTGCTCTGTGCCCTAAGCTCTGTTTGTTTTGACCGGCCCAGCATGTCGAATTTTGGCTGAACTAACAGTGTTGTGGGGCAAACTGTTTGTGTGACTCATGGCAGATGGAGGGAAGACAGGAAAACTCATTTGAAAAACAATTATTTTTGCAATTCCATTTGGTGAGACTAGCAGTGCCGAAATCACACATTTCACCTTTAAAAGCTCCCGGTACATGGCTCGACAATGCATTTTTCTTCACTGTGTTGACCAAGGGGTCAAGGTTTGGTAGGTTAGACGCTGTTTTCAGGTGCAAAAATTGCATTGTATTCTAGTAGATTGATTTGTGGCCATTGGTGGATTTGTTTTTGAAGTGCTTTGACATTAGGCTACAGCAAGTGTTTCAGACTGTGTTGTCATTTTCCTGAAAGCTTTTTTTGGTGTTTTCCTGAAAAAAAGAAGATATTATATATATTTTAATAATATTATTTATTTATTTGCGTTTTGGAGTACACTTGCACAGGGGTTTTCAAACTACAGTCTGGGGCACAGAACAGTTGTAGGGGGTCTGTAAATAAGATGTCATTAAAATTGAGTTGTATTATTACACATCCTTTTTTTCCCCCTCTCCTTTCTTGTAGGGCTGTCAAAGTGTAAAACTGCCCTGGAAAGATACAGTTGCAAGAAAAATATGTGAACCGCTAGCAGAATCTGTGAAAATAAAATAAAGAGATCATACAAAATGCATGTTATTTTTTATTTAGTACTGTCTTGAATAAGATTACTTAAAAAATGTATAGTCAACAAGACAAAAAATTAGCTACATTTATCTTATTACTGTGTGTTGTTACCTGGATGATCCACGGCTGATTTTTGTTGTTGTTGTTGTGTTGTGATGGTTGTTCATTGTTTGTCCTGAGCAGTTAGACTGCCCAACGTTCTTCAGAAAAATCCTTCAGCTCCTGCATATTCTTCAGTTTTCCAGCATCTTTTGCATATTTGAACCCTTTCCAACAGTGAGATCCATCTTTTCACATGGAAAACTTTTAAGTATCTTCTGTTGCTTCTGAGGGGCAGTACTAAATGGAATAAAACTGACATCTAAACAAAGCAAGAAAAAATTGGACATCATCCTGTTCAATAAGTTTTCACCCCCCAGCTCTTATGCTGCCTTCACGTGCTATCGGAATTATCGTAAATACGAGTTTCCTATAGGTAGAAATTGCACACTCACATTCTGAAACTTGAATGCAATGAGCTGGTAATCACGACTTCAGAAGTCGGAATTATCAAATTTCCGATAGCACGTGAAGGCAGCATAAATGCATTGCGTTTCCTTCCGGAGCGCCAGTGAATGTTTCAACCTTTTTTTAAAGTTGTGTTCGAGTCCCTCAATTGTCCTCAGTGTGAAAAGATGGATCTTAAAATCATAGTCATTGCTGGAAATGGTTCAAATATGCAAAAGATGCTGGAAAACTGAAGAATGTGCAGGACCTGGAGGATTTTTCTGAAGAACATTGGGCAGTTTAACTGCTCAGGACAAACAAGGGACTCATGAAAAACCATCACAAAACCAAAAAACAGCCGTGGATCATCCAGGGAACAACACACAGCACTGAGAATCAAGGGTTCATAAACTTTTGAATGGGGTAATTTTAATAAATTCAGCTATTTTCTGTCTTGTTGACTATATGTAAACATTGTATGTAAAATATTTTATTCTGGACAGTACCAAATAAAAATAAGAAAACATGCATTTTTTATGATCTCACTTATTTTGTTTAAATTAGTCACATTTTCACAGATTCTGCAAGTGGTTCAACATACTTTTTCTTGCCATATATATACTATGAAAATTGCTTTACAACGAACTGAAATTAAAACAAATTGAAATTGTTTCTCTTCAAAATTATCCATAAAATAATATGTAATTGTATTTTGCAGAGTATATATGGGTTTATATATGAAAATGTATAGCCACCTTCATATTTGGGGGGGAGGGGTCATCATTATATTTGGGGGCCCTCGGGATCAAAATGTTTCAAAACCCCTGCACTAGCATAATTACACTACAATTTAATGATAATCTGATAATTGAGCATCATGCAACGAACAAGGATGGTTATAGATGTATGTATATTTATGTATTATTCAACCCGCTATAAACACGAGTAAAATGTGACATGATTATTGGTGCTCTCATCTTTCCTCTAATGTTTCCTTTGAAATGCCCTTTTCTCTTTTTATGCTCTCCATTGAAAAATGAGGTTGTAATTATAGCAGTAAGTTGAAGCAGGTTGTTTGTGGTTTTGAGATCTCTCTCTCTCACACACACACACACACACACACACACACACACACACACACACACACACACACACACACACACACACACACACACACACACACACACACACACACACACACACACACACACACACATGCGTCTACTGAATCTTGCAGTGCTTTGTATGTGAGCAAATTATAGTGCAACTCCAGTGTTGAATGGAAGAGAGCTTAGCTCTGTTCTTCTCACACACAACACAAGTACACACACACACACCAAAGAATTAGACACAGGCTATTGTTCTACGTGGATGTTGGATATTGTACTTCTCTGATATTGGATGCCAGATATTGTCACTTCTTTTCTTGGGATATGTTTAACAGTCCTGATGCTAACATCATTAACACACTTATAGTGGACTCCTTCCAGCTTTTCTATGAATAGGCTTACACCCAGTGTTGTATTACCCCTTTACAGCCCCACAACTCTTTCTAAGTAGATTTTGGTAACATATCTTTGATAAAAACAAACATACGGAGCATAACCTGCAACTAGTCTACCATGGGACCAGCAAGCACTCGCACCAGGAACGCAAACTGAAAGGCCCATCTGCTGGGCTGTTCCAGTGACATTGCCCTTGGCAGTCAGCTGAGGTCTCTTTGTAGCGGGGGGAGTTGTGTACGTTGTTGTGTGTTTTCTTTTGACTCCCCCAATTAGGGTTCCTTCAGCGAGAGTGATGCGTCTGTGTGTGGAATAATTAAGTCCCAGGACATCATGTTCTGAAATGATCAGCATGCAAACGGCACACACAAACAGACACAGTTTGTGGCTCGCTTGCATACTCGCTCGCTTGAATGCATTGTCTCATGGATGTCTGAATGTAGCATTCAAGACAATATCTTTATCATTTGAGCCATTTTTTTTAAATCAAGACTATTTATGCGGCAAACAAATGTTCTTTCTCTGTATTTTTGCCTTGTTTTCAGTACAGCATTCTTAAATCAAGATACATTTATTTGAGAAGCAAGTATTTTCTTTTACTGAAAAATTAATCAAAATTAAGTGAGTTAATTTATTTATTTATTTTTGCCTCAGACAGATATTTTTTTTAAATTTTAAGTGCAAATTAAATACATTTTGATGTTGTCCTAATATATTAAATCATTTTCTTTCTCTGAATATATATTTCAGTTTTTTTTTATGGAAAATGAGACAAAAATGGAAGGAAGTAGAAGTTTCAAATAGATGTTTGACGTTGTTTTCCAACAATGCTGTTGTTGTTGGGCATGTTGCTAAGCTAATGCTATTCTAAAAATAATACAAATAAGTAAAGTCTACATATTGGGTAACAGGTACAATTTTGACAACTATTTATTTAAAAAAAAAAAGTTGTGTTAAAGCTGCACTATGTAACTTTTCCGTCCACTAGAGGTTGCCTATTCAAAACAAAGGCGTAGTTTGATGATGCCACGTTTGAGCGCAGAATCTTGGGACATGTGGTCTTCACCTCACAGCCGGTGGAAAAGAATCGGGATAGGACTCGGGCAGAAATCATGTTCATGGATGCGATTATTAGCGTTACTATAGTATGAAGCAGAGCAGGACCGAGTGTTGTGGAGCTGAGCAAGGCCGCAGGAGCGATTGTTAATAAGAAGAGAGGAACACACGCCTCGCGAGCAGCGGGACTTTTATTATGGCATAGTCACCGGTGGGACTTTTATTATGCCACACTTCCGTTTTTCTGGTCATGATTATGAGATAAACAGAGCTGCGTTATCATATTAGATACATCTGAGTGTGCTGATAATGATGTTATGACGTTACTGTGCGTTCACACCGCCACCGGCGAGAGCGTCAAAGTGGCCGGAAGTCATTCATTCTCAATGGGAGACCGGCGGCTAGCTCCGGCGAGAGCGGCGCGGCGCGTCTTGAACGATTTGGGCGTCGAGGAGAGTTGGAATCAAGTCAACTTTATGGTAATGAGCTATGACGCGGTTCGGCGGCAACCGGCGGCAACCAATCGGAATGTAGAAGTGCTCCGCTTGAGAGGATTCCAGAGAACGCAGTGCTGTAAACTTTGGTTCCGACCACATTAGTTCCCAAGCAAAATAGAGGAGAGATTGATCCCTGCTGGTGCGGCGGGTTTGATAAGAAGATGCGCAACATTATTTATACACCACACAAATGGCTTTTAATTGGTTTATTTCGTTAGCAAACATGTAACTATAATTAAGTTCTTTCCATCGATCTGCTTCTTTTAACTTTCACATTTAAATGATTTCATGAGGTTATATTATACGGTTATACCCTACCTGTGGTCAGTCAGCACAAATGCCGATCCACATGAGTGTTTGCTTTGCAGCCCCTTTAAATGCAGTTTAAAAAAAGACCAAGCATTCGATCTACGTCAGAGCGGCAGCGCGTCCACGAATCTTTCTACAGCGTCGATGGCAGGGCGGCCAGAGCGAAGTTTGACGCTCTCGCCGGCGGCGGTGTGAACGCACAGTTACTCTGTGCGTTCGCACAGTGGCTGCTATGACACTTGTTGCACACTAGTAAGAGTAAAGCGTTTCTGCAAAATAAAACCGGAAACCGAGGGTAACGCAGATATGACGCAATTGACAAGGCGACTTCCTTGGTTAAATAGCAATTTTTCACGATTTACAAATAGTTGGAAACATTTGGGATATTATAAGTACTCAACTGAACAAAATATATAACACTGGCCTAGTGGTTTTTGGAAATTTACTGGATTGTTTTTACATAGTGCACCTTTAAATAAAATATAGCTATTTATAATATTAAAGGTATAGTTCACCCAAAAATGAAAATTGTCATCATTTACTCACCCTCAAGTTGTTACAAACCTGTAGGAGTTTCTTTGTTCTGTTGAACACAAAGGTAAATATTTTGAAGAATGTTTTGTAACCAAGCAGATCTACAGATAGTGGGAGAAAAAATACTAGTCAATGGCTGCCGAGATCTGCTTGGTTGCAAACATTCTTCCAAATTCTTTTGTGTTCAGCAGAAGTGAGTAAATGATGACAGAATTGTCATTTTTGGGCGAATTATCCCTTTAATAACATTTCTTTAAATTTGTCAGTCAACTTGATTGAGTGATTTTTTTTTTACTGCTACATTTTCACCTAATATTTATGTGTACTATTATTTTGTTTATTAGCTTAGTAACATGCTACCATCAAACTCTTTTGGAAGTTGCGTTTCGTAAGGTGCAGTATTTGTATGTTGCAGAATTGCTGTTTGCATAGCATTCCATTCGTTCACACAACAAATTTGTTCATTCCACTGCACTACCTTTTCATTGTTTTTCTATGTAAACATGTGCTAGACGGGCATCTTTGACTAAAGCGCTCGTGCCTTGTCTTGTGTTATGCGCATGACAGGCCGTTCTAAAAATGCACCACTCAACTAAAGTTAAACTTTTATTTTAAAAAAATGCATCTCTAAACCTTACGTTTTTTTAATTCCACTGTCATGCGTCTCGAGCTTTTGCATTTTCCATTGTTTTTCTTTGTAAATATACGTCTTTGACCATTGCGCTCATGTCCTTTGCAGCGCCAAGTTCGATGTTTCGCCATGAAACAGGAAGCTGTTGTAAGTCAGGCATACAATGTCCGATCTGCCCCAAACTTCACGTCTGATAAGAGTCCTGGCCTGGAGACATCTACATGCCAATATTAGTTAGTCATATCGCCACCTGCTGGCAATAGGAAATGGCATGCTTTACACTGTAATTCACTCTCAGAAACTCATTAAAATATGCCATCAAGTCCCAAACATGCTAGAAACATGTTAAATCATGCAACATGTGGCTAAGTGCTAATGTATGCGATTTACGCCACGAAACAGGAAGTTGTTGTAACTCAGGCATACAATGCCTGATCTGCTTCAAACTTCACATGTTTGATAAAAGTCCTGACCTGATCTACATGGCAATATTCAGTTATATAGTCAAAGCGCCACCTTCTGGCAACAGGAAATGCGGCACAT
The DNA here is from genome assembly GCF_949357685.1 of Gobio gobio. NCBI lineage: Eukaryota > Metazoa > Chordata > Actinopteri > Cypriniformes > Gobionidae > Gobio > Gobio gobio. The sequence continues at coordinate 22,977,185 of NC_137101.1, read as the reverse complement.
CAAAGTGACTTTGCCATATTTCTCCTAAATTTAAGCACTAAAATGCATGTTTTCCCGAGGCCACCGGGTGGTGGTGGTCCCGGGTGCGAGGGCCCTTTAATCGCTGCTAGCAGCTTTAATTTTCTATGTATTTCTATGTAAATGTGCTCTAGATAGAGGTTTTTAACCGTTGCTCTCATGTCTTTTGCAGTGTCTCATGCATGACAGCATTCTAAAAACATGGCGCTCAAGTTAAAATAAGTTTTTAAAAAAGTGTGTCAAGACCTTGTGCTGTTTCCATTCCACTGCCCTGCAACTTGTTCTGTGTGAATGGGCCTTTAGAAGGTAAAACAGCCAGTCAGCTCAGAGACAGGGCTACAGTTGCCAAAAGTAAAATAAAAGAGCTGAGGTCATACCCTTCATTCATTGTTTCTCTCGCTCTTAGGATTGCCATCATCGTCCCCAAGCATCTGGTATGCAGTAGAGGCTGCTGACAGTATCCGCTTCGGCCTGATACACTGTCATGTGCAGCGTAAACGCTCAGGAGGGACGTTGCTCTTGCTTTTGGTCTCCATGGAGATAAGCTGTAACGGCAAACAACCCAGGTGAAAGAATCCATCAATCCAAATAAGCATGTTAAATGTGAAGCCTCTGTTTTGTGGATTTTTGTTTAAAGAGAGTTTGCAAATTTCCTAGTTTACCCTACTATCTTTGCCGGGTGGGTTTTCTTATTTACAGCATATGGTGTGATATGGCAGCCAAATATGAGGATAGTTTCGCCCTTCATAACCTGCTCCTTGTAAAAAAAAAAAAAGAATCTAGATTAGGTCTGGGGCATTTTTATTATGATATCATATAACACACGACTGCCGTGAGTGTTGTTAAAGGCCAGTCTTTCACTGTATTATTAGAAATTTCACACTTTCCACCGCAGGCTACATTCCCCAATCTCTATTACTTTTTCATCATGGGGAGTTTGATTACTCCATAATGGTGGGTTATATGACTCTGTGTGTGTGTGTGTGTGTGTGTGTGTGTGTGTGTGTGTGTGTGTGTGTGTGTGTGTGTGTGTGTGTGTGTGTGTGTGTGTGTGTGTGTGTGTTTGGTTGAAGGCTGCGTTGGTGGTCTGTGTACGTTTTTATTGTGGTTGCTTCTGGTTTTAAAATCAATTCGTCGAGTGAGGTTTATCAGCACGCCTGTAGCAATTTTTTTTCCTCCCTCATATTGACTCGCGATGAGAAGAGAGTTTATTGAATTGCTTTAATAGAGTTATCTCTCTCTGCCATCTATTTGCAATTAAAAATTATTTGGACTATGTACATGTGCAGCTACAGCTGCAAAATGTTGCATACCTGCTGGTGAGGTTGTAGAAAATCTAATTCAATGTCAAGTTCAACTTGCAAAAGTATATATTTTATGTGAAAGAAGTTGCCACCAAAAAGCATTTCTTAGAACTGAACTGAACCAGAATTTTTTAGAGCGTCACCATTTTCACCCTTTTTGACTTGAATGCCCCCTTTTGTCCAACACAATATTCAAAGTCCACCCCCCACCCCCCCATTCCATGATTTTGTTCATGAACAGAAACAGGGAGTATTATTAATATATTAAAGTTAGAGTTAGAGTTAGATTACTTTACTTCTAAAAGAGAAGTGGCCAAAAGTGATGGAACATTGACATCTTTACCCTTTATTTAAATATGATTATAAACTTTTCACAGAAAGTATGTGGACATAATGTTTGGCCAGGCTGTCATACAAAGAAATGAACACATGTCAAAACAAGAGAGAACCAACAACTGATTATTGGAGTCAATGTTTTTTTTTTCTGAGCTTTCTGGTTTTCTATGCATAATAAAATAATAACTGTAGCTATAGTTTGCCTTTTTTGCCAAATAATTTTGTCTGATAAATACCTTAACCAAGTTTAGGGTTTTGTCCTTCCCTCATATTTAATTGTTTTCCTCATATTCTGATGAATCAAACTAATGAAGGTCATTAAAAACAAATAGCCCCTATGGACATCACTTTTGGCCACTACTGTATATTAATAATAATGTGTTAATTTAAAAAACGTTTAAGTTATTCACTAGTTTTTGAACCTAAATTCACACTCAAATGATGCTATTTTTTTGGTTTCTCCTCCTACTACTACCAATGCATATTTTTCAATAATATAGTATTTTAATGTGCTTATTGTTAGAGATATCCTAGTGGCACATAGGCTACTCCATTTAGAAAACATTAGTTTTTTTTTGAGGATTAAATCTGTCCGACATGTGCTCTTATCTCACACTAATCTGTAATCAACTGATGTAAACAGTATGGCAAGCAAGATGCATATGTACTCAAGACAGAAATGCTCTCCAATTCAGTGAGTTAATAGTGTGTAAGCGGCCCATCTGTGCTGTTGCTCATGTGCTGCTCTTGTTAACATGTCTTCCAGTGATCTCTTTTTAGCAGCCAAATTAACGTTGGAAGGTGGATTTTAACGTTTCTATCCACTTTCTATCCATCTTTTACCACTCTTCCAACAAAACTACCAGGGGGAAAAAAAAGATATTATGCATCATCACTGTATGCAAACACGCTTATTAAAGTGAGGAATAATAGTGTTGTGATTATTCATGACCATCATTAAGCCATCGACGGCATGTGCACCAATCGTCAGTTTGAACACACGTTGCCATGGTGAAAGGATTAAAATGTATGGAATGGTGCTGGATGAATTATGAATGGAACGTTGTGTAGTTGTTTGATATTAATGAGTCACAGTTCGATTTTGTTCACTGGTTCATAGCAGAACTGACATAAGGTTTATAAACACTGTGATTATAATTTCCTGAAAGAAATCGCAGTGCTTAAAAAAAGGCAGCGAAAGACTATTGTTACAGGAAAGATTAGGTTTAGTCTTTGATATTGTGTAAATCTTTGGCATTTGTCATGACATTCAGCATGTATCTATATATGTATTGGGTATGAACAATTAAATACGGTATATGCAAGGAAAACAAGACCAATCAGTAAGAAGACCAAATGGAATTAATTATGCAAATACCAATGATGCCAATGAAAAAAAAAAAAACATTGAAGAAAAGTCTTACATTTAAATCCCTTTAATAGAATGTTGGAGGAATATTTTTCATAAAGAAATCTATGAAAGGATTTATGGCCAGCCACACTTGCATACAATCGCCTATTCCAGTGTTTTTCTACCATTTTGACTCACAGTTCCTCCGTTGTCCACAACAATATTCAAAGACCCTGTACTGATATACTGGATAAACGTTTAAAAAAATATGTTTAAAGCTGGGCATAGCTAGAAAAGTGCTGACTGAGTTATATGATTTTAGTAATTTACATGATTTTTTTCAGTAGAAATCATGGTTTTAAAATTGGGAGTTGTATATCCGCGTTTTTCTAGACAGTGGGAATGCCTGTGGGCATGTTGAGGGGGGAGTTATACAGAATAAAAAATCCTTGTTTGCTTATTTTATTGCTGCGAGGTTAGCTATACTTAAAATAAAAATGCACAATAGCAAAAAGACTAATGATGCCTTCACGTGCTATCAGAAAGTCGTGATTACGAGCTCATAGCATAAAAAATTGGACTTGAGAGGACATTCCAATTTTTAACTACACTCTAAAAAAAAGGTTCTATATGGCACCAAAAATGGTTCTTCATCGTAATCATAGCACTTTTGGCGCTATATAGCACCATATCTTAACACGTTCTATGGTAGCGGTGCTATATAGTGCCTTAGTTAGCGGTGCTATCAGTGGCGGCTAGTCAATAGAGGGCGCTGGGGCGCCGCACAGATCAAAATTCCAGAAATATACATGTATACAAAAATTATATAAAAGTGAAATAAAAATAAAATAGTTTACTCATACGATGTGCTGGCTGTTAGTAAGAGCCTCAGCATTTAATAAAAACTGGCTTTGATCGGTTAACCATTTTATATGTTCTTCAAGATGTTTCATGCGGTTTCATGCGTGAGGGATGCCGGACAAATGGATGTCTATCTGAGTCTAAAAATATACGGGCAGCATGTGACCTGAAGCTAGTCTCTAATTGGTTCTTAAAGATCCTCCTCCGGACGCAGGTCGTTGCGTCCCTGGCGAATCAGAATTGGATGCGTTTTATTTTATCCAATCTGATTGGTTCTCGTCACCTGTCATTCAACTTTACGCTCTTGGCCACTAAAGCGAAAGTGCGCGGGCGACACAGTCACTCCGACTCCAACAAAACCTTGCTAGGATGATCAGTTTCGTAGAGATGGCAGCAGTTAAACCATATTCTTTCACAAGGCGTTCGCTGGAAGATCCCGAACCGGCCCAACGCGATTTACAAATCCAGCAGCAGGCCAGTGACAGGACGCAGCTGCACTCAGAGTTTCACGCGCTATGAAAAACGTAGGTGGCTGGCTGGATGTGTTGTTAGCAATGCCCTTTATTGCTTTCCCTGTCTTTTATTTCTAAGTGTCGGTACTGAAGTTTTGTGGACAACAACGGGGGTAAGAGACCTCAAATATCTAACTGAACAATGCAAACGTCATGACACTACTGAGATGACTGACTTTAATCAGAGAGTCATTGAGAAATTTGCTGGCCAGAAAGAAAGGAGAGCAAAATGTATGTTCAAGTAGTCAACAGGCTAGTCTGTTGTGGCTGTTTTTCATTTCCTCATTCAATTATATGTGGGAAATGAATGTGTAAAAAGATAAAAGTGAAGACACTGTTTTCTCTTTAATGCTTGAATTTAGTCAACATGCATCTTGATACTAGCCGCCACTGGGTGCTATATAGCACCTTAGTCAAAGAACCGGTGAAGAACCTCTGAAGAACCACTGAAGCACCAAAATTGGTGCTATATAGCACTTAAAAAGGTTCCCCTATGATTACGAGCCAAGAACCATTTTTGGTGCCTTTATAGAACCTTTTTTTTTAGAGTGTAGGAAACTAGGCTTATTTACGATAATTCCGATAGCACATGAAGGCACGATAAATGTGACTTTATTTTGGGCAACATTTCATTTTACTGTAATTTTGCTCATTTAATTTTAGATGACCATCACTATGGAAGTTAATTAATGCCAAATGTTTTTGAAACACAAAAGCTTGTTGAATTGCACTACTTGAAAAAAATATGCATTGCATTTCACTTCCAAAATATGTTTCATAGGTCGACTAACAGCAGATGGAGATTATGCTCGGTAATCTACTGCTATTCCTGCAGTTCCCGGATGTGAACTGTTGAATTTTCTGTCGAATTTGAACCACTGAATATGTGGAAGCGAATTTGTAAAGCGAAATAAAATGGACCGAAAATTGCCTGTCGAATATTATATTATAGGTTGTATTTTTAAACAGAATGAATATTTTGGAAGTGAAATTTGAAAGGTGAATATGGATTATTGAATTTTTAATAATGAAAATATGTGTGATGTTTTGAATTGAAATATTCACAGCTTAAATATACACAACCATGTTGAATTTCAGCCCATAAAAATGCAAACCATAAAAATATACAATGCATTTAAATGCAAGGACGGTTAATGCAATACATATTTTTTTTCAAGTAGTGCAATTCAACAAGCTTTTTTGTTTCAAAAACTTTTGCCATTATTTTACTTCCATACATCACACTCTGATTTGCTTGTAGGGCTTGTAAATCTGTTCTCATTGGGAAATATTTCTTAGTGAGAATGCTGTGATGTGAGTTCCACACATTCAGCTTACACTTGCATTTCGTGACCCGTTTCATGGCACTGTCACCATCTTGTTTCATAATCACTCAATCAGCACATGTTGTCATCCGCTGCAGCACATTCTTACCTTGAGGTGACACTTGTTCTATACCTTCAGAATAGGCCGCTTATATAAGCCCTGCTTTTCTGCAAAGCTAGAGCACACTGCTCCTGCCCAGCAGGGGGAGCAACACCTGGAGGGCCTGAATGTGCAGATGTACAGTTGGGTGGCTGCTACATGAGTGTGCAGGAATATGCCATGCTGAGGGCTCTGCCCAGGGCTTCAGTGCCCACTACTGCCCATCTGGAGACACTGGCAGGCCACCACTAAATCAGCTCACACCACTGCACATACACTGACGGTCATCTCATTTGTCCATTTCTGTAGATGTTTCATACATCAAAACATAAAACATATGCCTGAACATCTTATTTAAATTAATGTTTTTTATATGTATGTGTGTGTATGTATATATTCTATAATTGTAATGTGAGGAAAAAATTATGTTTATTTAAATAGTTTTATACGTATATAAATAATTTGCTTTAGCACAATAACAATATATAACCCAATTATGTAATTTGCCAAACAGTTATTAAATAACATTTCACACATTTTTCTTCTCACAGTTTTTTTTTTAACTGACACTAAGATACATTATTGTTCATATTATATTATTATACTGTTATAAAACAAATTGTTAGAATGTTATTTGGAGTTATTTTATTATAAATTATTACTTTTTAAGTTGACAGACACAATTTGTTTTTTTAATGGTAAAATACTAGTAATATACTTCTGATGTCAATAAAAAAATATTAATAATTTCAATTAATCTTAGTCTTTAGAAACCAAAGTTAAACAGTATTATCACATTTGTTTAATGCAAATGTAAAAAAAAAAAAAAAAAACTTAAACTTATCTAATTCATTAATGTTTTATGTGCACCTTAACTTGACATCCCTATTTTTTTTCTTCTTCTTTCTAGCACCCTTGCCTTAGACAACACAAAAGATGGCATATTGCTCAGAGCCTAATGCTGTCTTCAATAACATTGACAATATTGATCATTTTTGTAAAGAATGAAGTTATCTCCATAAAATATCTTGTTAGCAGTGATCCTGTGTAAGCTTCGCTGCGATAGTGTGTATTAGCGTATTGCAGTGTTTGAGAAAGTCCCTCACAGATGGCTGTATTTAAAAAAAAAAAAAAAAAAAAAGCAGGAATATGCATGTTTTCTTGTAGAATGAGAAGGCTGACTCTGCTTTTGGAGAGATTAATATTCCTGCTCGCTATTTGCATTCTGTTAATAGAACTTCGGGCCCTTTTGGCCCTGTGGACTTTTATCAAATTAAAACTTAAACACATTTTCACACTATTAAACAATGTTCTGGAGTTGACATGCATTGTCTTCTAAAATTAATTAAAATAATAATAATAAAAACAGCCCTCAATAGATTTATTTAACAGCATTTTGTTGTGGAAATGATGTTGGTGGAAATTACATTTTGAACTGTTTTGGAACTAAATAGGCGTCTCCTGTGCTAAGGCTACTTCAGCTAGAATTTTATGCATCCTGAATATAATTAGTTTTTTTTTTTACACATTTTACATCATTTGAAAGCTTGTTTGGAAATGACACACAGTAACAATATTCTGTTTACAAAAAACACTTAGTTATTAGGAGTAAAATTGTTCAGTGTTGTGAAAATTGCACCTAAATTATGGGGCAGTCGTCATATTTAAGAATGCATAGAAAAGTTTTCACACAATAAAATAGTGGTTTATCGTTTTCACTTTTTTTTTTAAAGTGTTCATATTTCTATGATGAACAATTAAAACTATGACAATCTAAACAAATATTTCTATGATTGATTTTCAAACTTTTCAAATGTAAATTCTAAAATATAAAAAATAAATGATGAAGGTATGAAAAGAGTTTGGTGATTTTTGGCTCTTTTTACAAATAACTTTTTTTTTTCAAGATTTACACATTTTTATTAATAGTGAAATTCCATCAAATTGCATTGAATAATCCTTACATATTTTAATTGAATAATCCGTACATATTTTTTTTTTAACGTAAGGATTATTCAATTCAATATGATGGAATTCAGCTATTAATTGAAATGTGTAAATCTTTAAAAAGGCTTTTTTTGTGTACTTTGGAAGGAACTGTTACAGGTTAAAAACAAGCACTTTTGACAACATCCCTTGAATTTCAATTCGTCCCTTGGTTTGTAAAGTAATGCACTTACAATGGAAGTCTGTGGGAGACTTTGCACAGGCTTTAAGAAACTGAGTATTTAAAAATGTAACAATCTTAGACATTTTTGTGTGCAGGTCTTAGTACAGTTACTGGCAAGGCTGATAATTCCCTGATGCTCTCCATCATCCTGACTAGATACAGACCTTTGACTGTATTTACACAGAAATGATGTGACAGATTGGTGATGAATGGGATCGGGAGGACTTTCCCCGTTGCTGTTTGCCTGGGTCTGGCCGTGCTCCAGCCAGAGCTGAAGGGACTTTGAGGGACCCTGTACAGCTCAGGTGGATTACTGTAAATCGATCGCAGAATTGATGGGACTCCGAGCTTTCGCCGTAGCCTGACGAAGACAAATGCACTTAGTGAATAACGATTCAAAAACGCTAACAATACCTTTGCGACAGATCAAATACTTTAACTGTAATCTGTCTGAGCACGATTTAATTGCCTTTAATTGGATTTAATTTTTCATAGTAAATCAGTGCTCACCATATATCAAGCCTGCTTAGTGGTCTTTACTCATAGTCTAGACAGACGGTTTGCTCTGCAGCGGTGCTCTAGTGCTCACGGGCACTATCAACATCCTGCCTTTATGCTGAGTCGGTTAGCTTTGTTCGGCATCTGTTGCTTAGCAACGCGTTTTTTCCTGCCCAGTTTAATGTTCTGCTGCCTCAACAGTGAAGAGTCACATCTATGTGTTCTGTGTGTCTCCCTCTTCACACACCCCTTACTCAAATCGAGTGGTGCAGGGATGACATATTTTTGTAGGCCAAAACCTGGAAACGAGTTTGCATTTTAGCACTTCCGGTTCAACTGTCCTGAAGTCAATGGGTTTTTTGAATGGGATTTTGGTTAAATGGCTGAAATGAGGTCTGTGGTGAACACAAGCTCAAGATATTTTCATGTTTTATTCTACAATATAAAATACATCACTAATACCCTCTTGCAGGGCTTGACATTAACACCCGCAAGCCCGCCAAATTCGGGTAGATTTCAGCTGTGGCGGGTAAGGCAGCCACTCCCACGAGCCACTTTGGCGGGTTGAATATAATTTAATCTACAGCCAAATGAAATGCCAAGACCGTCGTATCACGAAATGACAATTTTTTATCGATTAACACACACAACATAAGCGCTCTCTCTCTCTCTGTCGCACGCCGATCAGTTCTCCTTACGCCTGAATACTCAAATACACGTGCACACAGATGTCAAAATGTCCATCGTGTGGAATATCTCGCATGAACACAGTCGGTTATGGCTTAAGTGTATGTAAAAAGGGGGGTAATACCTGGATATGTGTCAGAATATTACGTCCATGTATTCAGCAGCCCAATTAAATACCCGTCTGTCATTAAATAAACCTACTGTATCTGAAAAAAAATGTTTTTGTAATTTGCTAATTTGCTTCTTTGTTCTTGTATATAGCCTAACAAAAATAACTCAAATTTCTCATATTAGCCTATGCTCATATTGCCCATCCCTTGCTCACCTGCACATACCAGCTGATATACAATGTAGTCTTGATTTGGGTGGTCAGAAAGGGTTTTAAATCTTCTAAATCAAGTAAAATGACTCAGAATCAAGTAATTTAAGCATGCCAAAGTCAACTTTAATCATATCAAATGTAATTTCCAAACAGCAAAATTGTGGCCAGTGAAAATGCTAATTGGCTAGTAACTTTGGAAAACTGGTGTGCCAAAAAGTTAATGTCAAACCCTGCCCTCGTGATTTAAAAAAAAAAAAAAAGCTTTCACTTGCCTTTGGTTGCTAACAAGTGGTTAAATGGGACTGCAGAGGTTGCCTGGGACATAAAACTGGTAAACCCATCTACTCACTAGTCCACTTTCACAGCATCGTTGAGTTTATAACCACACTCTTGCAAACTTGAACTTTCAGGGAAAATGTTTTAAACAAACACTGAAAGAGTTGTCTGAAGCTTAGTAATAGTGACGTTGAAGTCATGTGACCGTGGTGTCGTTCATTTATAGCACTTAGCTTTTGATTCTGCCGATTGTATTTACGCTTCAAAATTCATTAAAGTTTTGTTTGTTTGTGACGATGAACAAAACGTGTAGGAATCATAATCTTTTGTTAGTCACAGACCGTATTTTCTGCAACAATCCAAAAGCCAATGGAAAAATACTATTGTTTTTTTGTTGAGGGAACCAGGAAGAGACTAACTTTCGTGTTGGCCTCAAAAGTACGTCATTCCTGCACCCTGTTCTAGGTGACCACAAAAACAAGACTCCCCTTTTGGTCCCCTTTAAACTTCTGCCTAGACGTCCAAATGCATGAATGTAGACATAATTTTAACATTAACCGAACTTGTATTTAATCCATATCTTTTCTTTTAGAGCCCCTGTGGTGAAAATCAAGTTTTTAATGTTGTTTATCTATGTGGTGTTTTTAATATTTTTTTCAGGCAAACCAAGTGCAAATTCAACACTATTGCTGAGTATTTTCTTGTTAAAACTGCAGTGAACCAAAGACTCAAAAACACGAAAAAATTAATCTGTCAAACTACCTTGTCACACCAAAGTGCGGGCGGCTTTAGCAAATCATTACTTTGACCACTTTGAAGCAGGTGAGTCTCAAGAGAAGACAGGTTATACCTGTATATTTTTCTGTTATGAAAAATCTGGTACATTTAGCAATATGAATTATGTGGCATAATCGGTGAATTATGTATATGATGTATATTACAATGTTATGATGAACTATATACCTTTCTCCACTGGCGTTCCAAGTTCAAAGCGTTAAGGATGCTGATTTTTAGTAGGGAGCTGTCTGACTCTAAGATGGTGAACAGGAACATGGTTTGTATTACATTAGCAACATATTATTAGCTGTTTGGTAACATAGTCAAAAGGCTTATCATCACATTAATAACCGTTATGTGTCTGTATGTTGTAAAGAGCAATACCTTTTACTACAGTAACTTGAGTAAAGTTGAGAAAGTGGGTCTCTGAGCTGGTGCGAGTAAGTGGAGGCGGGGCTCCATTAATGGATCCACATGTACTAAATGAAGCAAGGGTGTAGAATTACATTCAAGCTTTTTTAAGGCATGAAGACAGGAAAAAAAACGTTTAAATATGTCATTTTGGTGATCAAAGATGAGTTTTAAGGGTTAAAAAATATTGTATGGTCTTTCTTTAACAGTTTGGCCAACCCTAGATTTGACAACCCTGGCTTCACTTACTGTATAAGCAGGGGTGTGACTATTGCACAATCAAACACTTTCCCCCGCTTTCACAGACAAGGCTTAAAGGGATAGTTCACCCAAAAATGAACATTTTACAGATAGAGCAACCATTGACTACCATAGTAGGGAAAAAATACTATGGTAGTCAATGGTTGCTCTATGTGCTTGGTTACAAACATTCTTCAAAATATCTTCTTTTGTGTTCAGTAGAACAAAGAAACTCATACAGGTTTGGAACAAATTGAGGGTGAGTAAATGATGACAGAATTTTCATGTTTGGGTGAACTATCCCTTTAAACTAGTCCCAGACTAAAATGCTTTAGTTGAATAACATTTGAGCTGTTTTAACTGAAAGCAATTTGCACTGATGTATCTTAAAATGTCAGTGACATTGTTTTGTCTCAAGATGCACAACACTGTTTCTTTCTAAAGCATGTTTAAAGGTACTTGATTATGTCCTAATTGAACTTGGGCCTAATCCTGGTTTAATCTAAACCCTGTCTGTGAAACCCGGCAGAGGTGGACAAAGTACACAACTTCATTACTTGAGTGAAAGTAAAAGTACTACTGGTCAAATATTACTCAGTTACAAGTGAAAGTTGTTAAAACTATTTTTACTTAAGTAAAAGTATAGAAGTACTTGCTTTTAAAAGTACTTAAGTATCAAAAGTAAATTTCCTTTTTTATGGCAATGCATTATTTTATTATTGTTGCATTGTTGTATAAATGCACGCCATACCATGGTGGTTTAAGCCAGTCAGTGATGCTCCATACGACCACCTTGAACTAATTTAAATACTTAAAAGTTACAAAGCTTTTTACAAAGCTGCTGTCACTTTAAGGCAGAATGCACAAATCCTACACACTGATACACATCCGATATTCCCCCAACTGTTTACGTTCACTTAAGACATAATCAACTTTGTTTACGTGAATACTTTCCAAAATGAAAATTTTGACATTTTGTGTGTATTGGTCTGTTTAAGTGCGAAAAACCCCCAAAAGAAAGCTCTATTCAGTACTCGTGCTCTGGCATCTCAGATGCACAAAAAAACAGACTTCAGATTCATCCATATGTCTATGCTTCTCTTTCTCCCAGACATTTACATTTTGCTTAAAGAAGAAAAAAAATCATCCACTGACTTGCAAAGCTGCTACAGAAACGACTTTTGACTTTGAGGGCCTTGATAGAAATGTAGTGGAGTAAAAAGTACGATATTTGTCTTTCAAATGTAGTGAAGTTAAAGTAAAAGTTTCCCTAAAAAATAATACTTCAGTAAAGTACAGATACTCAAAAAGTGTACTTAAGTACAGCACTCAAGTAAATGTACTTCGTTACTGTCCACCTCTGGTGAAACCAGGCCTGAATGTTTCTAGCCCAGTTATCCAGTATTTATTTTTATTGTTAGAATTTTGTTACATTCAAAATGTAGACTAACACCCTATACAGCACGCTTCGAGTTCTTTGTTACTTTCATAAAACAGTGACCACACAATACAAATTTTAAGCACAAAATATATATGTGTTAATATGTTAATGTATTGAAGTAAAATAATTGAACGTTATCCTTCCTCTAGAACAGTAGTCCTTGTCAGTGTAACATGCGTCCTCTGACTAAGAATTGTCATGCCATTTCTTTTTCCCTCAAACATGCACCTAATAATCTTTCGGCATGAGAAAACGTTCGTTTTTCCATCTTTTAGTTTAAAAGACCGGTTCACGGCACAGCACGAGTCTGCCTAAGACTTACGAAGCGGAAAGGGTGCGGCCTCAAAATCAAAGGTGAATTAGAGGTAGACATAAGGCCAGAAGGGGTCACACATACTTCATTGAATGTGTATGAATCAATTATTATAGCATTATTGCAGCAGGTGCATCAGATGACGTTGTTCTTGTCTGATTAGGTGGTGAGGTCTGCAGGTGTTGAGCTGGTGGGTGGATGGCGGTGACTGTTTTCGCCTGTCAGCAGCTAGCGGTAAACAACAGGTGGTGCAGTGCAGAAAGAGTAGACGCTCTATACCCTCTGCAGAAAGCTATTCCGAGCTTCACTCTCCCATAGATCTACAGATTCACTGCAATTTCACGATGCACACCCTCAATGGGAACCGACAGCATATACCTCCAATCCATCAGACTACCATCTCCTGTTCTCTCTATTATTTTGTCCCTTTCAAATATAGGCTATTTCAGGAGAAGAAAGACCACACCAACTAACACCGCACAACCAATGCCACATTCATCTGATCACCACCCACAACTCACGCCTTTAACTGCAATTTGAAAAGGCGGATTAGATTGCATTTCTTCTGCTGGTGGCCTGTTGTAGCAGACAGTCTGTGTTAAATATTGCTTTATAACACCTAGGGCACCCATTTCAGTCTAATTCGCAGGGGTGTACTGCCTGGTATTTGATGATTCATTAGTGTGCTTGCTAAGGAAATTATTACTAGTAGTGTTGGTCATTCTTTTTTAAAAACTCCCTGATTTAAAGTATGGTAACACTTTATTTTAGTGTTTAGCAACTATTATTTGTTGCTTATTAGCATGCATATTTCTAGGATATTAGCTGTTTATTAGTATACTCTAAAAAAACTCTGGGTTAAAAGCAACCCAAGTTGGGTTGAAAATGGACTAACCCAGCAATTGGGTTGTTTTTTGCAAACATTTAACCCAACCGCTGGGTTAAAACAACCCATTTACTGGGTTAAAACAACCCATCTGCTGGGTTAGTCCATTTTCAACCCAATTTGGGTTGTTTTTAACCCAGCATTTTTTAGAGTGTACTTATAAAGCACATATTAATGCCTTATTTCTGCATGATTTATTTTGCACCCCTTAATCCTACCCAATACCTAAACTTAAACGCTATAAAATCCACCTTAATAACTATTAATAAGCAGTAAATCAGGAGTTTATCGAGGCAAAAGTCGTAGTTAATAGTGAATATGTGTTCCCCATACTAAAGTGTTACCAAATACCCATCTCAAGGAGAGATATTACATTTGTATTACTTTATTAAGTTACAAAAAGATTAAATTACAAAAAAATATTGTATCTAGAGTTTCTTTTAAAGCTTTGTCAGATCAGTATATATAGATAAAATATATACATATATATATATATATATATAAGATGTCAGCTTTTCCGTGTTTTTAAAGGGGTAGTTCACCCAAAAATTTAAATTACCCCATGATTTAATCACCCTCAAGTGATCCTAGGTGTATATGACATTCTTTTTTTCAGACGAATACAATTGGAGTTCTTTCAAGCATTATAATGGCATTGAAAAAATTGCATCCATCCATTTTTCATAGTTTTCATGTGACGTCACACCCGAACACCCACCTGGAGGGCAAAACAAGGCTTTCCTCCATTGCCCCCCAGTCATTTTTACCAGGTTTGTAGTAAGTTTTAATGTAGTAAAACAGTGATATTAAAAGACCAAATTCAATATATACCTTATTGATGATGCATACTTTGTACAGGCAAGCAAATTAAAACAAAATATTAATGCAACACAGGTTTCTCGTTGAGTGTTTTTCCCATCGAAAACCATTATAAAGAAAACGCATTGCATTCAAAAGCGTAATTGGACGATGATGTCAGACGTAGCGGATATTTATATGGATATTTATCTAACACAAACGCATCACTACACTTCAGAGGGCCTTTATTAACCCCCGAGAGCCGTGTGGATCACTTTTATAATGTATGGATGCACTTTTTTGGGCTGCCATTCACTGCCATTATAATGCTTGGATTAGCCAGGACATTTTTTAATATAAATCTGATTGTATTCGTCTGAAAGAAGAAAGTCATATACACCTAGGATGGCTTGAGGGTGAGTTATGGGATAATTTTCATTTTTGGGTGAACTATCCCTTTAAGACTATGTGTAGTGTGTATTTGTATTGATTGATATTGTGTTTTTCTCTGTAATAAGTTTTCCCATCTCAGGTCTAACACTTGAACACAACAGAGTCTGAACTTTGTGTGTGTGCAGAGGCGTATGTGTGTAAAATTATCTTGAGGGACAGAGTGAAGACCGTCTGCAGTCTCCATGGTGGCAGTGTGTGTGTGGGAGTTTGAACACAGCACTGTAAATGAATGAGTGTATACTCTACAGCATCTCGATCTGATCACTGCAACCACATTCAGAGGTGGTCAGGGACAGATTCACATGCTATTATCCATATACAGCTTCATAGCCTGATACTTCTCCATTGGTCTTATTTAAGGGGTTCAGAGCAATGTGTGTGCCATAACAGAAAGTGTTTCAGCGACTATATATGGGCTGATTTTAAACAAGCTTCAAGTTTCACCTGCCTACGGGTTGTCAGAAGCTTTAACAGAAAGTTACTTGGTGAGGTTTGGCAGCATTGGAATGGCCAGTGGTGACAGGATCTTTATAATATACCTAGGCTTGTGGGGTCTTCTGACACTTTGCGAAATTGATATTGATTTTGTTATTGGGGTGCTCTATAGTGACCAATGAAAAACTGAAAAGGCAATGTCGGACTGGCACATTGTTGGATTATTGTTATTTTTTTATTTCGCAAAGTATTTTATCCCCTATAGACTTATCTGTAGAAGTGAACTGTTGAAAATATACATTCAAAAGTATGGGGTTGGTAAATGCTTTTGAAAGAAGTATTTTATGCTCTCAGTCGCTGTACTTGTTTGATCAAACCAAGACTGCACATTGATGAAAAATACAGTAAACACTGAAATATTGAGAAATCTTATTCCAATGTACATTATTCATGTGATCAAAGCTGAATTTTCAGCATCATTACTCCAGTCTTCAGTGTCACATGATCCTTCAGAAATTATTCCAATACGCTGATTTGATGCTCAAGAAACATTTATTATGATCAGTGGTGAAAACAGTATTTTTGTGGAACCTTTGCTACATTTGTTTTTCAGGGATCTTTGATGAGTAGAACGTTCACAAGAACAGCATTTATTTAAAGAAATTGAGAAATCATTAACATTATAAATGTCTTTACTGACACTTTTGGTCCATGTAATGCATCCTTGCTGAATAAAAGTCTTACTGTTAGTGCATAAAGGAAAATAACATTAGGTAGTGTTGAGAAGATGATAATTGTCACCCCCCTTTAAAGTTTTTTCCAGACAAAAATCATTAAAAAAACCCAAATTGCTTTAGAAAACTATTTTAGTTTCTAAAAACGCCTAACCAAATATGAGCAATAGCAACAGCAAACACCACTAATTATAATCACATAATTCACTTTTAATATCAGGTATTTGAACCTTGCTGAGATGCTTTGAAAAAAGCAATTAGACTAATATTTATAGATGCAGGTACACTTTTTGATAATCTCTAAACTGAATTTTCAGCCGAAGCTCTCATAAACCAACCTCTTTGATTTCTGTCATAAACTGGATTATGTTTCATGGCAGATAAATAACTCATGTTAGTCGTCAAGTAAGCTGCAAAGCTGAATAATTCAAATTAAGCAGCAAAAACTGAGGAAAAGAGGCAATTAATTACCTATATTTTTATAGCCATAATGCTGTTATAATACTGCTGTCACATTTTCTGAGTTGTAGTTCAGGTTTGGTGTAGATTGTGAGGCAGTGTGTGGTCCTGTGTGATTTGAGCGTAGTTACACATGCACAGCACACTGAGATATCAGTCACAAGGGGGGCGTCACGTATGCCACACTGTGGTAGTAGTGTGGCGTACGTGACGCTGGCCTTGTGACTGAGATCTCACTGTGTGTGCGAGTCTATGGCTGTGACAGACGGCAACAAAGGGCCCATGTTCCCCATCGATCTCACGGCGTGAGTGACAGCTCTTGTCAGCGAGCGCAAACTTATCAAGAGTGTTTATGTACAAATAAAGCTGAAAATGGATGTGCATTTCCCTGATGTTTGCCGTCTGTGAGAGTAGATGCCAGTCTTTTTTATACTTTTAAACGAGACCGAGAAATATTGACAGTAGAGGGAGAGCAAGGCTAGTTGTTGTACTTTTTGCTCCTGTGAAGGTTTCTTGAGTGGGTTTATTTTTGAAAGTCAGTTTCTACAAAGACGAATATATTTACTACAAAAAAGATATTGAAAATTTTTGCCTAGGCGGGGAAAAAAAAATTCACTTGGCAAACATTTACCTATAGCGCATGTGGTGCAACAATAGAAAATGCTGTTTATTTACTCGTCAAAGAACAATTCGCTTTTTTAAATAAAATATACAGTAAAAAAAAAACTGTAAAAAGATCTTACACCACTTGTAATAATGTTTATACTGTATTTAAAATGTATATTATTATCAAATCTAATAGCAGCTGAATTTAAACAAAACCCTTTTGTATTGTGAAACATTATTATTATTATTATATAATGAAGGCACATTTCAACTGATAATATAATAATAATAATTATTATTATTATTATATAATAAAGGGACATTTCAACTGATAATATAATATAATTAATATAATATAATATGAATAATAATAATAATTATTATTATTATTATTATTATTATATAATAATAAAGGCACATTTCAACTGAAAGGGCAAACTTTTTTTTTAAATAATAAATATAATTAATATAATATAATATGGTATAATATATAATATAATTAATATAATATAATATAATATAATATAATATAATATAATATAATATATAATATAATATAATATAATATAATATAATATAATATAATATAATATAATATAATATAATATAATATAATATAATAATTGTTCTGTTTGTGTTTGGACTTTCAGTTTGTGTTTTGATTTGTTAATTTTTCCGCCAATCCTTTGTTTCCATAGTTGCCCTCATTATTTAATTTGTCCCTGTCTAGTTTATTATCTCGTTTCTGTTCACTACTTAGGTTGCACCCTCACCTTCAGTCTTTGTTTAGTCACTGTTATGTTATGTCTGTTCCTGGACGGCATTATTAAAGTTTCAGTTTGGATTTTGATCTTCTGTTTCTTCAGTTTGTTATATGTTATAATATATATATATATAGGAAACAAAACGTATTGCAATTTCTTATGACTGAGTAGCAAAATGTGCAATGACTTTTGAAGTCTTCACGAGAACGAGGTTTTAAAAAATTGTCTTTCTCCAGTCAGAAGAGCTGAGCCTTTGATTTTAGACTCTTGATAGACTCCAGTGTGAGACGTCTGACAATAATCAAAGCTCAGTAGGAATCACAGCCTTATCCAGCATGAGACAGTCAGCACGGCCTATAACATACGTATATCCACAGCATGGGGTCCAATTAAAAAATGTCCTCTTTAGTCTCCGATTGCCGTGCGGTGTGACATAAAGGTTAATATCTCTCATGTACTTCTAACTGTGTACTTTAGATGTTCTGTCAGTGAAGAGCTGACTGTAGCGTCATTTGAGAGCATAACGTCTGCCTGTGCGGCCCAGACAGAGAGACTGGGCTTCCCCCTGACACCAGCATCGATTCTCCCGTTGAAAAACTCTCCTTTCTTTCCTGTAGTATTGATGAATGATTCATGAGGCTGCACAACGGGAGGCCGAGTAGAAATTGGCAGTGCGCTTTGGACAGAGAGAATGTGTTAGAAGCACACGGGCAGAGATTAGCCACTGCACCTATTCTCCGAGACGGCTTGTGGCCGTGGACCAGTGAGGGGCTTCAGTGTAAAATCTGCTTAAGATGTTGGGCTCATTAGCTTTAATGCTTTTATAATGGCCAGATGCTTGAGTCTCATGTACACCACAGCGAAAGGCCCCCGGATAGTATTTATGCAACTGAATTAACTACAGGAGACGATATCTTGCTGTTGTTGATACCATTTTTTAGTGCTGCAGTGTATCATGGATCAGTTATTGGTTGTTTGTTTCATGTTGTTATTATTATTGTACAGTCAGATTTGTGGGATCTGTTTTCAGGGAGTCACAAGTGAGAAATTTGGAATATCCAAAAGTGTGACATTATAAAAGCTTAAATGTGATAAGACACAAGACGCTGTGTTGCAACAGTAATTTAAAATGGGTGTAGTTATAAATTATAGTAGTTCTAAAACCTCTGTAACTGTGGGAAAATCACTGCATTTGAGTGGCTTTAGAAAACACACCAATATTAACCATCAGTGCAAGAATTTGAGCAAATCCTTTAAAAATATTCAAATGTAATTCTGACCTTTTATACAAACGAGTTGGTCAATTAACTTGGTTAGAGAAACTAAAAAATAGTGCATAATCTTAAATATTGCTTCGTTATTTAATGTCAAAAGAGTCTTTATTAATGAATTAAAAGGGTGATGAATTGAGAAATCCACTTTCCCTTGAGCCTTTGATATATAAAAGTTCATCGTGATATAAGAATATCCTGTAAGTTTCTGAGCTGAAAACTTCCTTGTTAGTCAAAGAAAGGCTTTTATTGACACCAGGCCCAGAAAATGCTCGATCTCAGAATATGTCGACCCTTGACGTCATCGAATGTTGACGCGCCGCCTCAAGCCCGCCCACCGACTCCTGGAGCTGGGTCGCGCTACCGAGCAATAAACATGCCGGTTCCAGCTCACGTGCGTAAGACATTGCAGACATATTGAGTTTAAAACACAATGCTGTGCCTTCTATATTGGATCCGACAGGAATGGTGCAACACACTTATGTGAGTAAAACATGTTTTTTATATGTGATAGTATTGCATTGTTACAGATCGTATTGATTATGTTTACGTGTCTAACTGAACATACCTTAGCACGATGTCACTGGCTGGAGAATCCTTTATTTGAGGTGTTATTGGTTCATTTGTGATCAGACTCTGACTTGTAACGTTATGGGCCAGGGCTCGCAAAGCCCAATGTCCCAGGGCTATGTGTTTTTCAGACGGGCTACCAAAACGTAAGCCTGGCCTGCCGACGGGCTATCTTAAATAGTGAAATAATATTCCTTTCTTGCGCACGCTTGTGTGTGTGTGTATGGTTCGCAGTTGTATTCACTGATCAGGCTGCCCAAGTAATAAAAAAAAAACATTCCAATCATGATGAGATGAGAGATGAATCATTGTGTTTGTTTGATAAAGACATTTTGTGAGTCCTGTGAGCGTTTCTCCACACGCTTTCAAAACAATTCCCACATGTACTGAGGGGAGCTGAAGCTCATTAAATATGCAAATCTTTTCCAATCCTAGCCGTGGGCGTTTACTTCCAAGTCTTCAGTGCAGCATGCCCATAAAAACCGAGCGTGTCTTGAGAGAGCCTCAAAACCAGGGCAGAAAATAGCCTATTACTTATTCATTATGATGTTTTTCAATGTAAAAACCACACGAACGTCATAAGTTGACCTCAGATTTTTAAAAAGCCAGTTCATGACCCCTTTAATTAATTTTATGGTGTGTGTGTGTGTGTGTGTGTGTGTGTGTGTGTGTGTGTGTGTGTGTGTGTGTGTGTGTGTGTGTGTGTGTGTGTGTGTGTGTGTGTGTGTGTGTGTGTGTGTGTGTGTGTGTGTGTGTGTGTGTGTGTGTGTGTGTGTGTGTGTGTGTGTGTGTGTGTGTGTGTTTGTTTGTTTGTGAAATCCTGAAACTTTACTTCCAGGAAAGTCTTGAAACTTTATTTCTTTCATATTTTTTTCATTTTGAATATATTTAATGAGAAATGCACATACACTCATTGCTTATTGTCACAGGTGTGTATTTTACAACAGCTTTAAATGTGGCTCATCTGTTGAGAACTTTCAGCTAAAACGACCCATTTCATAACTGCATATTTCATGTAAAGTCCCCTTTCTTTATTTTGCACATGGCCTACACTTTCTTTTTCTTTTTTGAGGTTAGGTTTTTATGAAGACTATCTCTGTAACCGCTCTCACCGGACCTTCACAGAGAAGTTTCACTGTGTGGTGTATCCTGTTTAGCCCTCCAGCTCTGCTTTAATGTGTGAACGTTAGCCTGAGACTGTCCTGAATGGATGTGAACGCTGTCCCCTTTTTCTATAATTGTATTTTTCATCGGAATGGGCTCGCCGGTGGGCTCGTATGATGAGTGGTGTTGTTTTTCTCTGCCTGGTCGAATCTGTTCTAATAGAAGACGTAAGATGAGTTACAGCAAAGGATGGGAACCATGTGTAACGTAGCCACATAAAACCCCACAAAAAAACTTTTCCTCCCTCGCGAAACCTAATCCATCAGCTCAGTGGCTCAGCGCTTAAAATTACAAGGGTGTGAGCGTTACTCTGTGCGTTGACTGAGCAAATAAGTAATCATAACGGTACATTAAGCCACAGGATACACAGATCTATATCACAGCCATAACTTTGTTTTATTCCTTTTTTAGCACTTGTGTCCTCGGAGGCTTTTCTTGAAAAGATGTGTTGTCATGGTTGCAGTATGTTGATACCAGCACAACCATACATAGAGCTGTATCTGTGAGCAGAATGGAGGGAAAACAAGACTGTGGTGAGTCATCATTGATGAGAGTGGGGAAGACCTCAGTAGAAATCTAGGCTGCAATCCCCTTCCAGCTATGAGAGAGAGGGAGAGCGAGAGAGAGAGAGAGAGGATGGCCAAGGGAGCTGTATTTTGCAGATACTGCAAATTGTCTGGGATTTGTGTATCATGTGACATGTATCATGTATCATGATACTACCATGGCATATATTTGGATGAATTACAATTAGAAAAGTATGATATTATCACCATGTTTTTATGACATATACCATGTTAATATTGTGTTGTATCACTCTTTAAAACACTGCTATCCTACTGTGGTTATACTATGGTATTCTTCTTTTTTTTATTTTTATAAGTGTCTTAGGAATTTTTATCAATGGTTTTACCAAAAAACATTGATAAAAATTCCTAAGACACTGTGTTATAAAAAAAAGAAAGAAGAATCTGCTGTATTATATTGGTATTATATGTACACACTGTATTATATGAATTACCGTGGCAATACCAAGGTACTTTTTGTTAGTGTGGTGCAATGAGATCCAGGCACACAAGCAATGATAATGTCAAAGGTCAAATTTGAATAAGGAATAACACATTTATTAAGTAAAAATGTAAAATTATAGAGACAAACAAATTAAACAAATAATAGTTTATAATAAAATCTAAAGTATTGTATCTAACAGATGAAGATTGAAAGAAGGACAAAGGAAGCAAGATATTTTCAGAATGAATAGAGAGGTAAAAGAGACACAGCAGGGGAAGAAATAGAAGTGAATAGCAAAATAAAAACAACAAATAAATGTACATCCTCTTAAACTTATATTTGGGTTTAATAAGAAAAGGTCAAACAGACTTATCCATTTATGTCATAGCTGGTGTAACGCTAGGTCAGAGTGACTGATCAAATGTCAAAGATAGATGAAAATAGATATACAAGGTGTTGTTTTGACACCTTTTAAAGGTCCCATGGCATGAAATTTTCATTTTATGAGGTTTTTCAACATTAATATGAGTTCCCCTAGCCTGAATATTGTCCCCAAGTGGATAGAAATGTTCATCGGTGTAAACCTGAATTCTGGCTGTCTTTCTCTGCCTTTGAGAAAATGACAGGCCAGACGAGCCAATCTTGAAGTCTCCTGGTTTGACGTCCAAGCAGGAACGGTTTCCTCCCTTTCCTCCACCCAGAGAATCTGGCACGCCCATGCAAACGCTCGAGAGAATAGAGATCATTGCTTGTGAACGAGTGAACGCTGGCAGTTTCTCAGTGTTTGGATGTACAAATGAAAACAGAAGTCTTTTTTCAGTTCCTTCTGATCTGTGATCAGTGATTTCTGATGTGTAGCTAATTATTTATTATTCGTGCACACAATGCGGCTTCTCTCTCTCCAGACAGAAAGGTGTTTTCGTGTTTTCTATCTTGTGAGTCAGTGTTTTTGTATGTCCTCGTCGCGTCTATCGGTTCTAAAATGTACATACAGTCATGAGTTTATGCTCAACATCGGCAGAGTAACATCTTTAGAGATAAACCTCACACACGCCGAAGCTCGGGCTGCACTGGCCGGTGGCCTTCAACATCCCCGACCCCCAGTACTGCATCTGGCCCACAGCGGAGGCACCAAACGCGGCGTGAGATTAAGCAGAAGGGGGGTAAGCGTGAGCATATTTGGGCTAGCCAGCCTAGCCCCACAATAAACTGGATTACATTCGATTACTGCTGTTGTGTCTTTGTTTGCGCTGTGTACTCAACGCGCGTCACTGACGCTTTTATTTTATTTTAAAAATAATGCTATTATCAACACTTACTTTTAACTCGTTCATCTCGACAGCTGTAATGGTACTTTGCATGTGTTACAAAGTTGGTAATAATGATGAAGACGGACTCGGTGTGACTGGGACTCGTGTTTATTCAGAACTCTCAGATGCAAACACAATAAACTCGCGCTGACTGACAGCGCTCTCATAACTCAGTAGTAACTATAAATAACTTTGTTAGCAATCGCTGAGCTCCGTCTCTGGTACATTAGTGATGTCCGGTTCGCGAACCATCTTTCTTTTGAACCAGTTCTTTTTAGTGAACCGAATCAGTTCACCAAATCGGACTGAATCGTTCTAAACGGTTCGCGTCTCCAGTCAGCGCTGATCCATAATTTACTAAAGTTACTAACTTTCTGACATGAGTGACAGCCCCTCCGACTAGAAATAGACTAATAACCTGAAGTATATGCTGTAACTACAACAGTTCAGACATGCTGAGAACTGATGTGAAGTGAACTCAGGTCCATCGTCTCTCTGGCAGCAGCTCGTGCCTGCTCGTGCCTTGTAGACCTTGTTAAACCACGCCCCCTCCGCTCATTTAAAATGCAAAGATGTCAGCCAATCAAAACAGTGGGCGTTTTTCCTGAAGTCTCACAGCAGACACGCCTCTTGAAGCAGGGCATTCAGCCACAGGGCAAACAGCAGTATAGAAAAAATGCCTTTTATTTCTAAATTATGACATTTTATGATGTAAAAGTCATACTAACAATATAAGTACACCTCAGGAAACATTATAAAATAATAGAAAAATGCCATGCCATGGGACCTTTAAAGGAACACGCCGACTTTTGGGGACTTTCTCCACGATTACTACACAGGAATGAGAGTATAGTTCCTAGACATATCGGTCTAGAAAATCGCAACTTTTCATTTTCCGTTGGTCTTAGTGCACAATGTAACTATACACATCACAACATGTAAATAGGAAAATGTTGGCGTTATTTTGTCACTTATTGAGCAGTAGGCTAGCTGGAGCCGTTTACCTCCCGTCTTTGTGCTAAGCTAGGCTAGCGGTGGGTGCGTCAGACAGAGTTATGGCACGCACGGGGATGAGAATGGTATGTATGGACTTATCTAACTCTGGGGATACGGTGAATAAGCTAAACTCCCAAAAAGTCAGCTTGTTCCTCTAAGATTCTTCAAATAATTTGCCGACAAAGAAGTACCAAAATGTACCATGTATTTTTTTTAATAAAAATATGGTATTACCATGTTACTGAATTTTGGGGAGATGTACCATGGCAATACCATGGTATTGTTTAAAGTGTCTTGGTATTATGGTATTATTTTAATGACCTTTTTTCACTTCAAATACTTCACCTAAAGAATTAACAAAATGTAAAATAATACTAACGTTGTAAACAACATTTACTATAGTAGTACCATAGTATTTTTGTAAGTACCATTTAAATACATGAATTTTAGTACCATAGTATATTTCATGTACCATAGCACCATGTAATACCATCACTGTACAATGAGACCACCATTGTAAAGGTGGAATTACCATGGTAAATATCTAAAGAAATATGTTATTATTATACTACCACGTTATAAAAATATGATAATACCATACAGTGTTTTCCAGTGTATAATTTGAAGTACCTTACTTGGATTACAATGTAAATATATGGGGTGATACATAGTATCTGAGTGAGTATGATAATCAGTAGGCAGTGCATGGTGTATAAAAGCTCAATGGTATTAGCGTTGATACTATCGCTGAACCATTTGTGATTGAGAGCAACAGTGAAGCTCTGTTGTGATTCATTTGTCAGTCACACTTTTGAGCTCATTGTAATAAACATCACTTTCAGAAACAATCACAGTTATTGTCAGACCAGTCACATATTTGCAAACAGTTGACACCTCTACATGACGCATCCTAATTCTAGCTGATTGCACACATTCACTGAGTCGCAGCGTCTGTTTGCTTTGCTCTCTCGCTGTCCCTCAGGGACGTCTTCAATCTACAGAGAGTATAATCCGGTGTAGTGAGAAATCCTCTCTCGAAATCGCACCCATTAAAATTCCTACAAAATCACGTTATGATGCATGTTTGATCTATGTTATAATGACATATAATGTCTATTTTAGTTAGTGAACTAGCATAGCATACATATACTCCATTAGCCTGATAGCTTAGCATAAAATAAAGCTTTTAAATAGAAATTTTAATTAAAAAATGTGGTCCCACTTTTTATTAGGTGGCCTTAACTACTATGTATTTACATCAAAAAGTAAGTACAATGTATTTATTGTGTTCATAGTGTATTGCAATACACTTTTGCTGATATTGAGGTGGGATACGGGTAGTACAGGTGTGGTGGTATGGGTAGGTTTAAAGTTGTCAACAGTGAAAATACAAATGTAATTACAGAAATGTATTACAGTATAAATGTAAGTACAATGTAAAAACATGTATGCTCACAATAAGTTCAAATGTTAGTACATAGTAGTTAAGGCCACCTAATATAAAGTGGGTCCAAAATTTTAACTTTGCAGGCCTGTTCACATCAATGTGTATGTTCGCCAGAATTTCGGATACAATTAGTCTATTCAGATCGATTTGTGTGCTTGTCACACATAAGAAAGTAAGTCAACAAATACAAGAGATCAGAGACAAAGTATTCTGTTCATGAGCGGCACCAGGCCGTGGTTT
Source organism: Gobio gobio (assembly GCF_949357685.1). NCBI lineage: Eukaryota > Metazoa > Chordata > Actinopteri > Cypriniformes > Gobionidae > Gobio > Gobio gobio. The sequence goes on along the minus strand of NC_137101.1, from coordinate 22,951,099 downwards.
TATGTAACAGCAGCGGTGACTCTAGGCATGCAAATGTTCTTATCGATCTGAACAGACACATTAACAGATACACTTTCAAATGTTTATCATACCAGATTTGTCTTGGTGTGAAAAGGCCTTTACACTTTTACACTACATGTACACTCTTAGAAAAATAAGTGTCAAAGGGGTTCTATTTTTTTTTTAAATTTATTTATTGGTCAACAAGCAAAATTCCATTTGCAATCATTTTACACAGGAAAACATGAGACATACAGGTGCATACATACAATTATGTATATACAAGCACCCATAAAATTAAAAAATTTAATTAAATAAAAATAAACAAAATAATAATGTTTACATTCTTATTGACCAAAGGTGTAGGCTGAAGCTAAAGCTTATATTATGCCTACCCTTAACTCCACACAAGCAGCACTAATTAACGCTCATTTAATATGACAAATATAGGATTTTCTCAATGTGTATTTAAAAAAAAAAAAAACATGCATTATTATTATTATTATTATTATTATTATTATTATTATTATTATTATTATTATTATTATTACCACCATTACCACTACCAACACTGTCATCATTACCATCATGACTACTACTTTTATTAACATCACTATTCAGTATATCTTTTCATTACCAATCTTTTATAAAGTATTTTAAACTGTATTAATGAATTAACCTTTTTTAATTCATCAGGGAAACTATTCCAAAGCTGAACACCTTTATTTGATGGGCAGTTTCTTCTTAAATTAGTTCTACAATATGGTATATCAAACATATATGTCCCTCTAAGATCGTAATTACTATCTCTCAAGCTGAACATAGCTTGCAAGGAATGAGGGAGGGAGTGTTGTCTTGCCTTATACACAAGTTTAGTAGTGTACAAATCTACCAAGTCGTAGAATTTTAATGTTTTCAACTGGATAAACAAGGAATTCGTTGGGGTATTATATGGAGAATGTGTAATTATTCTGATGGCCTTCTTTTGTAGTAGAAAAACTGGAGTAGTTCTAGATTTATATGTATTTCCCCAGATTTCTATTCCATGTGTTAAATATGGAGTGATGAGAGTACTGTACAATATATATAATGCACTTTTGTTCAAAATGATTGATATTTTCTTTTGGACATTTTGTATATGGTATTTCCATGCCATTTTTTGATCTATAATCACTCCTAAGACCTTAATGTAATTAACTCTTTCTAGTATATTATTATCAATTTTAATTTTAATATCATTATCTATCATTTTATTACCAAATACCATGAATTTTGTTTTAGATAAATTCAGAGATAATTTATTTGAGTCGAACCAGCTCTTTAGTTTGCACAGTTCTCTCTCCACTACCATTACTAACTCTTCCAGATTTTGACCTGAGCAATAAACATTGGTGTCGTCAGCAAACAAGACATAATTGAGTACATCAGACACCTTACAAATCTCATTAATATAAAGCAAAAATAACTTAGGTCCCAACACCGAACCTTGCGGAACTCCACAACTTATTCTCTGCAAATTAGACTCTACACCATTTATATGTACATACTGAAACCTATCTTTTAAGTAATTTTCAACCCAAGAATGTGCTATCCCCCTGAAACCATACTTTTGCAATTTACGTAATAAGATATTGTGATCTATTGTATCGAAGGCCTTCTGTAAATCTAAAAAAATTCCAACTGTGTACTGTTTTTTATTCATTGCTTGTGTAATATTTTCAACTAAATTAACAACTGCCATTGTTGTAGACCTCTGTGCTCTAAAACCAAATTGTTGTTCTGTTAAAATATTATTTAATTCTATATAATTATCCAGCCTTTTAACAAATAACTTTTCTAATATTTTGGAAAATAGAGAAAGCAAAGAAATGGGTCTATAATTAGAAAACAAATGCTTGTCTCCATCCTTGTGTAGCGGGAGAACTTTGGCTATTTTCATTTCATTAGGAAAGATACCAGTTTTGAATGACTGGTTGCAAATTAAAGTAAAAGGCTGAACAATATTATACATTATTTTCTTAACTATATCCAACCCATTTTTATCTACCGATTTTTTTCCTTTGCAACATCCCACAATTTTTAATATTTCGCTTTCGTTGGTTGGACATAAAAAAAATGAGTTTGAGCTCTTGTGGATAGAATCGATGTTTATGGATTTATTTTGTGGATGCACCATTTTATTTGCTAAATTAGAACCAATTTTAACAAAATAATCATTAAACTCATTTACAATTTCATTAATATTTTTTATAATTCTATTATCTTTAAGAAAATTATTTGGATACTCCCCCTTATATTTTCTTTTATGTATTACACTAATTAGCACTTTCCATGTTCCTTGTATATTTTCTTTATGTTCTATCAATAATTTTGTATAATATTCTTTTTTAATGTTTCTAATTATGTTTACCATTAATCACCCTGCAAACTCTCACTTCACCCTGCTGCCATCTGGTAAGCGCTTCCGTAGCCTGATGGCAAAGACTGAAAGACTCAGGAGGAGTTTCTTCCCCCAGGCCATCAGACTCCTGAACTCAGTCACGTGACTCACTTCACCCCCGCACACGCATAAACATACGGTCTTTCAACATTAACATCCACATACTGCAATTGCACTGCACTTTACTTTACGTCCCTATTGTTACTGCGTAACAACCTGTAATAAACCTTGCACATTATACTTCTTTATATATACATATTATATATTTTATGTTAACCACTTATTTTTAAGTCTACAGTTTATCTCACTTATCATCCACATATTTTTTATATTTTTATTTTTATCTTATTTCCTATTTTTATCTTTTACTTGATTTATTTATAATTCTACTTATGTTAATACTTTTTATTCTAACTTTATTCTATTTCTATTTAATTTCTTGTAACTGTTATTTGCACTGTCCATGGAGCGGACCTGTTTACATTTCACTGCCAGTTGTATATTGTGTATATAACTGTGTATGTGACAAATAAAACTCTTGAATCTTGAATCTTGAATCTTACCAATTTATTCTTATATTCTTTATATTTATTTTCATCATCTATTGTTCTAAATTTCAAAAATTTTCTATACAATATATTTTTCTTCTTACATGCTTTTATAATGCCTTTAGTAAACCAAGGTTTCTGTATTTTATGATTAACTTTAATTACTTTAAGTGGACAGCATTTATCATAGATCTTTAATATTTTTTCCAGAAAAATACCATAAGCCTCATTTGGGTTTTCATAACTATTGACCTCATCCCAATTTTTGCCTGCTCAGTTCCTCTTTAAATATTTCTATTGCTTCTGGTGTTCTGTGTCTCACAATTCTGGACTCATATGTTGGCCTAGAATTTACTTTAAATACATTTTGGAAAACTGCAAAAACAGGTAGATGGTCACTAATGTCAGTTATTAAGAGCCCTGCTTCTACTTGATCCATTTCGTTAGTGAAAATATTATCTATTAATGTTGCTGATGATGCTGTTATCCTACTTGGTTTTACTATTACTGGAAATAATGCAATATTATAGAAGGTGTTAATAAAATCTGTGGTCCCTTTATGTTCTCCCGGATTAAGCAGGTCAACATTAAAGTCCCCACAGACAATATAGGTCCTGTTTCCACTTTGCCTTTGATACAAATCTGATATAAATTCATTGAAGGTTTCAAGTGGTGAACCAGGAGTCCTATATGTACAACTAACAGTTACATTTTTCCGTTTTTCAATTTTAACTTCAACAGTCACACATTCTAAGACCTTATCAATTGTTGTTGACATGTCATTCACTAGATTGCATTGTAAATTTGAATCCACATAAATAGCAACTCCACCTCCTTTTTTGTCTTCCCTATTTATTACAAACAATTCATATCCATCTAGCTCTACATCTAATACCTTATCCTTATCTAGCCATGTTTCAGAAACCGCTACTATACTAAACTTTGGAAAACTATTTAAATAGTCTTTAATTTTAGCAAAATTTTTCCATAGACTTCTACTATTGAAGTGTATCACAGATAAAGATTGCTTCATATTGATTTTACTATTAAATTGATCTTCTGTGTAATACTGACAATTTGGTTCATTATAAAGGTAGATTTCTGGGTCAATTTCTCTCGCAATGTCATACTTGTTGGGTCTGATAAATTTAAAATTATTAAAATTATTCAAGTCAAATAATTTGTTGGATGTGTCAGATAAGTCTATGTTATCAGCTTCATAAATACCTAAATTAGAAATTAGGTTTATATCATTTTCAGGGCCTGTACAACTCATTACTGATAATCAAACTTAATCCTTCCCTATCCCCCCAATCCCCTATTTAGAACCTTAGGGTTCTTGATTGAACTTTAAAAACAAATTATGCCACAAAAAAGTTCTATATAAGGTGAAATGTCTTAAAATGATTGCATAATACTTTAAGATTTAACAGATTATTTCAACTTGTTTTCAACTGATAAAGTATGTTTACAAGCTATTTAATTCATGATTAAAATAAAATGTATTAATTAAAAACTAAATGATCCAAAATTACCTCTTAAAAGGTTCTATATATGGAGCGCTTGACAGAACCCTTTTACGGTTCTCTGTAGATCTTTTCTTCGAACAAGTCTTTAATATAAGTGTGAAATGTCCAAATATTTAATTTATTAAAAGAATTATGTAATGCTCAATATTTTTTACATTATTATTATTATTTATTAACAGTTTATCAAGTGAAAGAAATTACCTCGTTCAATTGTTATTAGTATGCAACTAGTTAGCAATTAGGCTATATACATATTTTAAATTAATGCTGTTTACATTTATGCATTTGGCAGAAACTTTTATCCAAAGCGACTTACCACCCTTATTACGGGACAATCCCCCTGGAGCAACATGGAGTAAAGTGCCTTGCTCAAGGACACACTAGTGGTAACCACTGGGATCGAACCAGCAACTTTCTGCGTATCAGTTCCATGGTTTAACCCACTGGACCACCATCTTGTTTGTGTAAAATTAGCTTGCATTGTTGTAAGCAAATGTCTTGACTGATTTTTGAGAAAACTGAAAGGACGATGTTGATGTAGATACTGCCGCTTCTCTTGATGTGTGATGGTGCCTTGATGTTCCCTGTTGGAGCATCCGTTATTCTGTTGGTTTACCTGTGGGTCTATCAATCTGTGTATCCATTCATCTGGTTTATTACATCAAAGCATCATTTTTACCAACTTGGAAGATCATTTATGGCAATTTGTCTTTATGGTTTTTCACACCAAGACATTTTTATCTCTATTATCCACTTTAAAACCTTCTTAAAGATCTCCTTCCTGCTTTCTGTCTAAAATTATAGCAGGAAAAACCATCATGCGCTCTTTGGAATGACCTCATCTATCTCCGCTCGAAGCGGTGCACTTCTCATCAGTCCCTTTGGACAATTCATACCATATTTTGCAATGAGATTACCCCCTTCCTCCTCCGACCCTTCCCCCTACAAGAGCCCAACACCCCTCATTTCCTAGCCAACAATTGGTATTCCCTCCATCTCACTGGAGACTCTATGTTCATCCGTTCATTTTATCCTCCTTCTCCGTTGTGTATGATCTTTATGTCAGATCTCCCAGGGCCTTTCTGTGCCCTCACCCGAATGATTTCTGAATTATTAATCCCATTCTGCCATTGGAATTCTCCCTGGATTGCCAAGCCTGTGCCAGAGAACCTTTTGATGTTGAGGTTGAATTGGGCCAGAGCAGTTGAGAAAAAGGGCCCAATTCACAATTAGATGGGAAGTTATTGTGTTTCTGAAGACTTGGCCTTTTCCTTTCTCTTCATTCTCTCATTATTATTTTGTCTATAAAATGGGAAACAATCATCTCCATTAAATTAATGCCCGCTAAGACACACCCACTTTTATGTAGATTAATCATTGATGTTCATTCACACATGATAATTCTCTGTGAGCTCCTCGTT